>NC_052502.1:55665570-55833751 GCF_016617805.1 Bactrocera tryoni | reverse complement strand
AATTGTTCTACGAAAAAGGTTGACAACGCCTTAACACACATATGTATTTAAGAAAATTTCGCGAGTTAACCTCTCGCGCATAATTGTTATCGCGACGACACGAACGCACTATATTTGATTCCCGAAAACCGAGTGAAAAATCCCACAACTACTTTAATTTCACTTAATTACAACACTAACACTAGCACTAACACTTAAATTTACACCAAAATTAAAACTTTTACTAATATGCTTTAGGATTTTCACAATATTCACGGATTTTAATACACGACGCGCGGAAAGAGTTTCGGAACTGCTTGCAACTGACAATGGCGCCGGAAAGTTTCCAATGCGCAGAGCTGTATTTACAAATATTTTATATATCTTATATATGTAAATATATACCAGTGTTGCCAGCAATGTTATTGTGCTACTTAATAACAGGTCTTGAGACATGTCCCTACAATCCATTTTGTAATGCCTTTAAAGTTTTTAAGAGTACAGAAGAACACGCTCGAGCTAAAAAGTTTCTGCTATGGTACTAAGTGTACTTCCTTTGACCCATTAATAAATAAAGAGCACAACTTTAGCTAATAATAATACTTTAGCGCCATCCAGCAAAACAAGATTGTAGAAGCTTTAATTCCTTGCTCATGACAACTTACATATATTTCGATAAGGAGCCAAATGAAACCAAAAATAAATTTTTTGTGCTAATTTGATTTTGGGATCCTTTGGAAGAATATTTTTCCAATTGTTCCTGCAACTTCCTCCAACATATTGTTATTCTTACCTAGCAAGCCTGTTATTAATTAGACTACCAGCTAGTTACCCAACAGCGATTCCGTCAGAGATTTCTGTTAAAGTTTCTATGAGTTTCTTACGAACCAATTAACAAATCTTACCGAAAATCCATCGGTTAAATAACCGTTTAGCTAACCAACAGCGCTACCAGCAACATTGGTTAAAGTTTTTATGAGTTCCTTTAGGTCGATTCACAATTCTAACCGAAAAGCTATCGGTTAAATAACCGTTTAATTAACCAAAATCGCTACCAGAAATTTCGAATTCTAACCGAAACTTTTGTATACGTGTAGTCCTTCCTACACCAAGTTCTTGTGAGTATGTGTCAATTTCCGTGTTAATTCTTTCAACGTATTTTAGTTTCGGTACTTCCTGGGTAATACGAACCTAGTCGAATTTTCCATATACATATGTATGTATACCGGCATCACAAGTAATTATTATGCTTTGGTGCCACCTAGCAGATATTGTTTTAAGATTGGCTCGCTTTCACTGCACGATCAGACACAAATTACGAAAAGTGCTATTTTGATCCTGGTGTCGTTTGGTGAGGTAATTTTTCAAAATAAGACCATAGATCATTTTATTTAAAAATATAAATAAATTTAAACTAAACTTGATACATTTTGAGAGGAATTAAACTCCAGCGTCATCTATTTCTTATATTTAAGCTCTCACGGAAGGCTAATGGATATATTTCCAATTTCCAATGGGAAGTGCAAAACTGTGCTTCGCTATGTTCCGCCGCCATTTATTCAGTTCCGTAGAAAAATTAGTGCGCGTCAGATGAAATTTCGTTATTGCTGGGAAATAGTGAAAAAATAAAAGTTCAAAATCGAAAGTTAAGTAATCGTGAGTGTGTATTTAAGTGAAATAAATGTGAGTGCAGTGTTTTCTTATAGGTTTGTTTGAAAAGTGTGCAATTATAGATTTTAGGTTAGGAAAGTGTGTAAGTGTAGTCAGTGGTCGCTGTGCATTTTCAAAAAGAAAAGATTTGAAAGTTCTGTGTGGAAAATAAAGAAAAAGACAATGACAGGATTGGATGTGTGGAGATTTCTAATACAAGGTAAGTGTTTCCTGATGAATTTTTATATGAAACTCTGGTAGACACCTGAAACCCATAAATTTATAAGCTGCGTACGCAACGCTTCTGCTCCTTATTGCTTTCCTTTGGTGAGCTTTTTCGCTGTTAGCAAATTGAAAAGAGCTTTTGTGGAATGCATCCAGTAAATGTTTTCATAATTTGTATATTTTATAACCCACATCCAGTATGCTTCAAAATTGTTTAATAATCCTTTTCAATTGTGTGTTGAAAATAATATATTTTGACAGTTTGGAAGCCAAAATAGTAAATAGTATTTATTAGTGCTGTTCTTCCTTAGTATTCAAATAAAATATGATACCAAGTGTTTTTTAAAGGTGCATTCTAGTCTGGAAGCCTGAAATTCGAGCGGTTTGTGGTAATTGATGCAAGGTAAATGATTTTTTTTATTATCAATTCACGTAAAATAATTTTTATTTTTATTTCAAGAGCACACAAAAAATATCGTAAAGTGGCGGCTATTCAAAAATAAAAGGTAAATTGATTCACGAAATTTTAAAAAATATTACTTATTAGTAATAAGATTATGTACATTCATATGATAGAGAGATATTTAAAAAATATTCATTTGAATGTTCAAGTATGTCGGCAGATTAGAACTAGAGATACCTATAGAAACCCCTGTTTAAGGGGTTAGGTGGGTTTCAGAGTTTCAAAAGGGGTAATTTTTTATTTTTTTAAATATTATAATCATTTATTTTATTTAAACAATTCAGCATATCAAAGTTACATATTTAAACAATATTTTGTGAAATTGTATTTAAAAGTGCCGAAAACTCAGCCATTGTAAACTCATCTTCAATGGCGTTCAACATAGTCGTGGACCACATTACTCAATATTGGTTCCTTTAAAATTAAAAATATTTCGTTAGCACACGGAAAAATTTCGTTATTGAACAAAGGAAGAATTTTCGATAAATTTTGAACAAAAAACATATTTTTGGGAAATTTTTCAACATACATGGATCGAAAAACTTCGTTATAATAAAAAAAAAACATCCTTCGCTCAATAACTAGATTATTGTATGTCAAAGATGGATATAAGACTTAAACAAAATCGCTGAATAACTTTTTGAGAAACTGTTGCCTGATTGACGGCACTTCCGAAGACTCTATCTCTTAGAAATTTACACAGATCGTTTTGAATTTTATAAGAATACTTTAAGCACAATTTACTATTAATATTTAATATTACAAAAAAAATTCAATTTTGAAACACACCCTAACCTCTCAAAGTTTTAAGCTAAGATTAAACCAACCGAGTTGCCATGAGTAAAACGGCCATAACTTTAAAAATAATTTGAAGTTTTAAAAATCCGTTTAGGAGTTATATTTAAGATATATGAAAGCAATTTTCGATTCTTTCAATTTTCAAACTAGAATGCTCCTTTAAATAAAAGGTCTTTTTAAATTGCCTACATTATGTGCTTTGGGATCGTAAACTTAAATTTTTTTTATTAAAAGCAAAAATAGTTCCTGCAAATATTCAAGAGCATGATATTGCCATAAGTATAATTAGACATATGTATGTATGTAGATATTAAACGATTATTAAAAAATAATTTTTCAAAATTTTTTGCCATCAATCCGTAGATGATGAGAAAATAAAACCAATTTTGTTGTAGAAATTTTATGCTACAGGTAGGAAAAATATGTCGGCTTTAATTTTATGAAATATTTTATGTGTTCAAAAAATAACGGAAATTTTTGTTTGTCATTGTCGTCTTGAAGATAGTCTCCACAAGTCGAAACACTTCTCAAATTAGATTTTGCAGCGATTATTAAAACTATTGAACTTCTATGTTGAATAATTTCACTCATCGTAAAAATCGGCGAATGCCCTTTATGTACTTCAGAAAGACAAGCGTATACTAAACATTAATGATTATTTTGATGTGACATTTGGTACAGATGTCACTGACAGTCATACTAATCTACAAAAAAATATGTTGACGAATGGCTTTATTTAAATTAAAAAGTCTTACTATTCTTTGCCCATAGTAGTATCTATCATATATTTCATTCTTAGGTTTTACTCTGCAACCATTTAAGTTGATAAATCATTAAATACAGCAATTAAAATGTTTCCCAACACAAAACTAATCATTTTACATATGTACAACGTATGTTTAACGCAAGTTGTTCTCCAAAATTAAGGTCAAACGCATTCATCTCATAATGAACATAACATATCCAAATCTATATAAATACAAACATATAAATATAAATACATATCTACATGATTGTTTATATTAAACATAGCATCCCTCCAGTCTTGTCTTAATTACTTAAGTTTTATAAGCAAATTAGCACCAACACTTCCGGCTAACAGTCTAAGCTTACCGAAAATCACATAAGCATTGGTGTGCATTACGTAACTGTTATTTTGTTTTTATTAAACAATTAGCAGCTATTTCAATTTACGGTTGAAGTAAGATAATTAAAACTCACGAATTTCTGGAGATTTTTTAAATTAACTTTTTTATTTTTATAGAGAGAATTTTAAAGAAATAACACTTTATAAGGAATGCGCCTGAGAGTGGTATGCTTGTCAATGTAATTCTAGTGGAATTTAATATATTTTATACTAAAGTGGAATATATTTTTTCTATCTCCTCGTTATTGGATTATGCCAGTAAATTTGGTTTATACTTATTATTTGTGAAACATCAATCAATATGTTAGCCTTATACTAAACATTACGCTAATGATTAATTTAATCTTTTTAAAGCCAACGCTATTCTAAAATTAACTTATAAATATGTACATTAGCCATTAGTAGAGGGTGATATTTCAATGGCTCAAATGGTTTTATTTATAGTAGGAATGGAGGATGAGGTCATGTGTAGAAGTTCACGCAAGTGAGGAAAGTTCTCTGATCGCCATTCACTTGGGAGTGGCCAGAAACGATTCTTTTACATATGACTCAAGCAGCTCACGACTTCCGGTCTTTGACAAAGTATCCTCTGGTTAGCCTAAGAACATCCGTTCGAAGGTGAGCTAAAGTGAGAAGGCGAAACATCCCTGCATAGGGTTGTGCGCTGGGTTTGGGACCCGCCACGTAAAAACCCCCAATGAACAGTAACAACCAGCCTCGGATGAGAGACCCCCTTTTGATGACGACCACGGCAAACGAAATAAGGACTACGATTTAAGGGCATGCACCTGGAATGTCCGGTCCCTTAATTGGGAAGGTGCCGCTGCCCAGCTGGTTGATGTCCTCGTGAAAATAAAGGCTGACATCACCGCCGTCCAAGAAATGCGATGGACGGGACAAGGACAAAGACGAGTAAGTCCTTGTGACATTTACTACAGTGGCCATATAAAGGAGCGCAAGTTTGGTGTGGGATTCGTGGTGTGAGAGAGACTCCGTCGCCGAGTACTATCATTCACTCCGGTGAATGAACGTCTAGCCACAATCCGCATCAAAGCGAGGTTCTTCAACATATCGCTGATCTGCGCCCACGCTCCGACGGATGAGAAGGACGATGTGACCAAAGATGCCTTTTATGAGTGCTTGGAACGCACTTATGAGAGATGCCCCCGCCACGATGTCAAAATCGTGCTTGGCGACGAAATATAGTTAACGCCAGGGTCCAGGCAAAGAAGGTATCTTTGGCACTATGGTCGGTAAATTCAGCCTCCACGAGGAAACATCCCCAAATGGGTTGAGGGTCGACTTCGCCGGGGCCCGAAATATGGTTATCTGTAGTACTAGATTCCAGCACAAAAAGATTCATCAAGCTACCTGGCTGTCTCCGGATCGAAAAACTACCAGCCAGATCGATCATGTTGTGATAGACGGAAGACACGTCTCCAGTGTTTTAGATGTGCGTGCGCTCCGAGGTCCTAACATCGACTCGGACTACTATCTTGTTGCAGCCAAGATTCGCACCCGCCTCTGTGCAGCAAAAAACGCACGCCAACAAACACAAGGAAGGTTCCACGTCGAAAAGCTGCAATCACAACAGACTGCCGAACGATTTTCTACTCGGCTTGCACTCCTGCTCTCTGAGAGCACTCATCAACAACTCGGTATAAGGGAACTGTGAAACGGCATTTCAAACTCCTTACGTACAGCTGCATCCGAAACCCTTGGTTTTCGGAAAGTGCAAAAGAACAACTGGTACGACGAGGAGTGCCGCGCCGCAGCGGAGAGAAAACAGGCTGCCTACCTCGCAACGTTACGATCGACCACAACACGTGCGGGATGGGATAGATACCGAGAATTGAAGAGAGGGAAGCGAGACGCATCTGCAGACAGAAAAGAAAGAGGCCGAAATGTGTGAGTATGAAGAAGCTTGATAAGCTGGCCGACAGGGGTAATGCTCGAAAATTCTACGAAAAAATGCGGCGGCTTACAGAAGGTTTCAAGACCGGAGCATACTCTTGTAGAACCCCCAAAGGTGATCTAGTGACCGATGCCCAGAGCATACTTAAATTATGGAGGAACACTTCTCCAGCCTGCTGAATGGCAGTGAATGCACAACACCAGGAGAAGGCGAACCCGATTCCCCAATCGATGACGATGGAGCAGACGTCCCATTGCCCGACCATGAAGAAGTTCGAATAGCAATTGCCCGCCTGAAGAACAACAAAGCGGCAGGGGCCGACGGATTGCCGGCCGAGCTATTCAAACACGGCGGCGAAGAACTGATAAGGTGCATGCATCAGCTTCTTTGTAAAATATGGTCGGACGAAAGCATGCCCAACGATTGGAATTTAAGTGTGCTATGCCCAATCCATAAAAAAGGAGACCCCACAATCTGCGCCAACTACCGTGGGATTAGCCTCCTCAACATCGCATATAAGGTTCTATCGAGCGTATTGTGTGAAAGATTAAAGCCCACCGTCAACAAACTGATTGGATCTTATCAGTGTGGTTTTTGACCTGGCAAATCAACAACCGACCAGATATTCACCATGCGCCAAATCTTGGAAAAGACCCGTGAAAGGAGAATCGACACACACCACCTCTTCGTCGATTTCAAAGCTGCTTTCGACAGCACGAAAAGGAGCTGCCTCTATGCCGCGATGTCTGAATTTGGTATCCCCCGCAAAACTAATACGGCTGTGTAAACTGACGTTGAGCAACACGAAAAGCTCCGTCAGGATCGGGAAGGACCTCTCCGAGCCGTTCGATACCAAACAAGGTTTCAGACAAGGCGACTCCCTATCGTGCGACTTCTTCAACCTGCTTCTGGAGAAAATAGTTCGAGCTGCAGAACTGAACAGAGAAGGTACCATCTTCTATAAGAGTGTACAGCTGCTGGCGTATGCCGACGATATTGATATCATCGGCCTCAACAACCGCGCCGTTAGTTCTGCTTTCTCCAGGCTGGACAAGGAAGCACAGAAAATGGGTCTGGTAGTGAACGAGGGCAAAACGAAATATGTTCTGTCATCAAACAAACAGTCGTCGCACTCGCGACTTGGCTCTCACGTCACTGTTGACAGTCATAACTTTGAAGTTGTAGATAATTTCGTCTATTTAGGAACCAGCATTAACACCACCAATAATGTCAGCCTGGAAATCCAACGCAGGAATGCTCTTGCCAACAGGTGCTACTTCGGACTGAGTAGGCAATTGAAAAGTAAAGTCCTCTCTCGACGAACACAAGCTAAACTCTATAAGTCGCTCATAATTCCCGTCCTGCTATATGGTGCAGAGGCTTGGGCGATGACAGCAACCGATGAGTCGACGTTACGAGTTTTCGAGAGAAAAATTCTGCGAAAGATTTATGGTCTTTTGCGCATTGGCCACGGCGAATATCGCATCCGATGGAACGATGAGCTGTACGAGATATATGACGACATTGACATAGTTCAGCGAATTAAAAGACAGCGGCTACGCTGGCTAGGTCATGTTGTCCGAATGGACGAAACACTCCAGCTCTGAAAGTATTCGACGCTGTACCCGCCGGGGGAAGCAGAGGAAGAGGAAGACCTCCACTCCGTTGGAAGGACCAAGTGGAGAAGGACCTGGCTACGCTTGGAATATCCAATTGGCGCCACGTAGCGAAAAGGAGAAACGACTGGCGCGCTGTTGTTAACTCGGCTATAATCGCGTAAGCGGTGTCTACGCCAATTAAGAAGAAGAAGAAGAAGAGCATTGAAAACCGGAGTGCGGAACTTTAATCCGCAAACCTAGCCTACTCCCAAAAGACTTTCCGTCTCATCTGTCATACGGCCTGACTGACGCCTAATATACTATATTAGGTATATGTTTAAGTTTTGTCGAAATTAGAGTTGACGCTGCGCTGATGGCTTTTCATTTACCAGATGACACATGAGTGCTGTTAAATTTTCCACCAAAAAACTACCGCTAAGTGAAGTTTTTAACTTTTCCCTTACATTTGAAAACGACGGCATTGAAAAATACGTGCTCAAAGTGGTCTATGCACTCTGGACAGTACGGACTAAGTTCGTTATGGAATCGAAACAGTATTTGGGTTAGGTGGAAGTCTAAGTTCCCATGTTGTCTGTCTATCCACCAATATAGGTCCGGGATTAGTCTGTGGGTTCACCATCCTTTGGCAGAGGTTTGCTACCGTCGCTGCCATAATGTGATGCTTTTGCTTTTGTCCTTTTTTTTTACACCTACAGACGCCTCTAGTAGTTGGTTCAATCGCGGGAATTCGTCTCCTTGGACGACAATGAACTTTAGTAGCGTCGCTTGTTATCGCTCGGAAAGCACTTGTTACTCGTATAGGAATTATATATTTTGTTTGCTTTACCCAAAGTATACGCCAGATGTTCCTTAAATTTTAATTTGCAGTCCAATTTTATTCCCAGATACTTCAGCTGCGGCTGTGAAATAATGTCGCATTCCCCTATTGTGTGTGATACCATTTCTTCAACCTTCCTTGTGCTTATGAGCAAGACTTCCGTTTTCTACTCAGCCAACTCTAATCTCATGCAGCAAACCATTGACATAGGCCATTTATGCTTTCATTACTTTTGAGCCGGATGTCATCCAGATGCTTAGCCCCTCATCAACTCAAATGCTTGTGTTCGTGATAAGATAGACTCCCCCAAACATTTCCGCAACAGCTTGGACGATTCCGTAGACGTGATTGGAATCACAAAATTTCAAGCAAACTCGTTGTTAAATTTTTTCCATGGTAAAAACCGCCAGACAAACTTTTTGCGTCGTAAATAAACAGCTTGGAAAGCCACATAGGGAACATAAAAAAGGTTATATTTTGAGATTAAAAAACAAACACAAATTTTATTTATCAAAAATCGCTGTATATTTTTCAAAATAGTCTCTATTAAGATCCATACACTTTTGCATGCGTTTGATTGCCGAAGCACTTTTGCCACTCTGAGGATTGAGGTATCTACAAAACATGTGTTCTGAACGCATCAACCACCTCTTCATGTGTTGAAAATCGTTGACGGCTTAGTTAATTTTTTCCAAACGGGTATAAAAAGAAGTCATTCGGTGTCAAGTCAGAACTTCACCGTGGATTATGGTGGGAAAGTGTTCCGTTTTTGGTGGTTGGTTTTCTTGACTTCTCGAGAGGCAACTAGCAAAAAAATGGTTGTATACCACTCAGAATTTACTTTTCTCGCATTTCTCTAGACCAATCGAAACGATCCTTTTTTGCGTGATCGACAAATTCTGTAAACAAACCTTCTACAATCAAATGTTTATGCAATATTCAATGTAAGCTGAACCGACTAAGGCCTATAGTTGTCTCAATCTCACGATAAGCCACATCACGATTTTCCAATATTGCTTTGCGCACAGCATCAATAGTTTCCGGCACAACAATAGATTTTGGACGACCTTCACGAAATTCGTCTAGGAGTGATTTGCGACTTCGATTGAATTCACCATATCATGGATAAACAGAGGTACTTGATGAAACTTCATCGCCAAAAATCGAACTAAGTTCTGCAATGTACAGTTGCTAAATTAATGAACGACGAAAATAGGCCAAGATGAATATTTTAAGTTACTGTAAACACAAAGATTAATAGAGGTGAATGGACGACTCGAAAGAGGCAAGATTTTGATGGCTTCACGACTTTTGTTGTATGCTTTGGAACACTTCTGTTCGTGCTAATGTAGACTCTTCTACAACATTTTTAACGATTCCGAAGCCGTGATTAAACAAAGATTTTAGATGAGTGGGTTTGAAGTGTTAGGTGAAATAGCAGTGAAGTTTTATTGGGCGTCGTATAAGAATAGGGTTTCACGACATCAATTTGTACGCCATTTTTCTCCAAAAACACCGTACTAACTGTCTAGACGGTAAACTAGATGTAGTTAGATGACTTTGGGGGCTTTTATGAGTGTTAATATTTTCTAATATCTGAAGCCTGCAGATTCTTGTGATTTGTGAATTTGGTTCTAGCTTTATATTTTGGTCAAAAATCCCGTCGAGTTAAGTGTCTCACAGCAGCTATAGCGGTGAACAGACTTTCAAATGTAACACCCAGTATTTCGTGGTTATTGAGGGTCGATTTAGTGGGAAAATGTTGGAGGAGCGGTAGAGAATAAGCGAGAAAGTTCGGAGAAATAGTTTTTAGTTCTCTTAAGCTTGAGCAAGTCTGACTTCGACTACAATAGATCCATACAGATGATGAAGTAGTTTTTTGTGAAAAATTTACGCTTCAGAGTGGCTTAGAAAAAGGAAATTATCTTATGCTTTCGATTCTTTACATATATCAAGAAGTTCGTTTAAAATTTCCAGTCGATCGGTTCAGCTCATTACGACTTTTTCTCACCGACTCCGTAAACACCATTTTTTGACTGTTTCGATTTTTTTAAATGTGTAAAAACTAAATTTTGAAGATATGGATAATTCCAGATATAGACAAGTCTGTAGAGGACTGCAAAAACTTCATGTAAATCGGTTCAGTGGAACCTGAAAAGTCGTAGTTATTGCTTTAAAAGACTCAGTTTCGCGAAAACGCGTTTTTCGCGCGTTTCAGTTTGTCGGGTCTCCGAAAATACTTTGAATTTTAAAAAATCCGCTTGCAGACATATTCTTGAATAGAAAAAGAAAGAAATCGATTTTTTAGACTAGAAAACCACCATAACGGTTTCCCAGATTCCATGTTACTGGATAAGTTACCAATGTTGTTGTTGTTGTTGTTGTTCTAGCGGCAGAATTATGCCGAGTTGACAGTCCTTGGACGGATAAAAATCCGGATCTGCTCTGGTTACGTAGACCCGACTGTCGTGGGAACCAATATACATTTAAGGTCTATGACGAAGCTACTTTTCCTTTTCATTCACGTTTCATAAATATTAACTGCATTATTGTAATTATTCTGCATCGCTTGAGCACATATTTATTATTAAAAAAATATTTTTTTTGAATTATCAGAATATTGTAGTTTCGATTATTACAAAACACATAACTTATGCATAAACAGAATTTTAATGCATTTAAATAGCTTTGTATACAGAAACACATTTTTATTAAGTATTTTAATTCTTCAAATAATTATTTTATCAAGCCCAACATGCGATGCTTGCACACACACACATACATTGTATTGACGGAATTGCAATTAAAGGACAAAGTAGTTTACGCAACAATATTTGATTAGCCATTAGTTGACACTGCATTAAATTCAATTATATAATAGTAATGTATTCATATATGTATGTATAGTATATAAGTTAAAAAATCAGCCTTTAACTGCGTAACGTTCATTAAGCTTCTCAAAGACAAGTATAAATGGGCAGCTAAATATTTAAACAGTGTAATACTATAAAATCATGTGGCAACACGGTTCGAATCGAATACAGCATAGTAAGTGTAATTAAATAATAATTATGTAATTAAGGAGAACATTTCGTTTTTAGAATTTTTTTTTTAAATACATACACTTAACATGTTTTGTTTTTGTAACTAATTGGAGTAACTGCAAAGAACATTTCAATAAAAAAAAATAATAAAAAAACTTATACAAAATTAATAATAATAAAATAAGCCAACGCGAAATGCATTTCTATGCTTACAAAATGCGCATGAAGATGCCGCAGCTAGTAAATATATCAATTTGAAAACAGCCTAAATTTCGATATAAATGTACAAATATTAGAGTGGTTAGCCAAAACGAACGCACTGAGCGAGTGTAAAACGAAATTAATGAGTTTTGAATGTGTCATTGGAAAACAAACTCCAGAGGCCGTCTGGAACAGCAGTTGTTAGTGTGTGTTGTTGGCGTGGAATGGTGCCAGGAGGTTGGCGAGCGTTTGACGCGCAAAGAACCGCTTCGCTGTTGTTGGCAGTGCACGCTGTTGATTGATGATTGCTGTTGTATGCTGTTGTGGTTGTGTTGGAAATGCCGATCTTCCCGTCAACTTGGCTGTGAGCGGTGTGCTGGTAACACCTTTCGATATGGACTGCCGTTGTGCGAACGGCGTTAGTGGAAATTCCTTGCGGGTCGGTGTACGCGTTGACGTAAACAAGTGCGACTTCTTTACAATGGATAGCGATGGAAAACTGTAAAGTACATACGAGTACGTTATTGTTGTATATGTAAATTGTTGTAAAGTTATATAGTACATAGAACACGCACAAATACATACCACAGCACAAAGACGACAATACAAGTAAAACCAAAATTTCAAACATTTAACCCACTCTCCTCTCGCATGTTTTATTTTTATTAAACTGGGACTAACAAACTTCTTTCACACATACATACATCTGCTCTCATTTCCTGGTATATTAACGCCAATTTATATATTATTTTATAACGTTGTAATATATATTTTATGTACATGAATATCACTTACGCATCCATTTCCTCTTTCGGGAAGCGTAGCATAGCCGTTTTCCACGAGTGAATATTGGCATATTTTGAGGTATCGATATCGATATGCATGATGGCATTCAGTACGTCGACATCCCGTTTCGTCGGTTCATTTCTAAAACAAAAAAAATATATTTTGTAAAACATTAGTGAAAATATTTCCATGTTAAATCGAATCTTTATACATAAAATAACGTAGGACAGATTAGATCAGAAAAAAAAAACGTTAACGTTCGGCCTATGCCAAGTTCCGGTTTAAAAAAAAAATACGGATAAAAAAAAAAATACGGGTCCGTTCAGGTTACGTAGCCCATATTCTTTAACATTAGTCTGAAGTAGAAAGTGTTTAGATGGTTCCACCTCTTTTTCCTCCTTGCAGTCTTGAGAAGTTGCGTTCTCCAAAATCTTTAGCCTTACCGCGTGAGTTCCAATGGGATTGATGCTACAGTTGGTGAGGTCATGCACTCTTTGATTGGCTTTGAGCTCAGTGTTAGCGAGTCGTAGCAGTGGTCTGACAATCTGAGAAAAGACTCCCCCTCCAACCTTCCCTTTGAGCTTCAATCCATCCATGAAGAAGCTCACAGCGCCTCTTCTCCAGTGAGAGCGGATTTCATGGAACTGTATTGACTTAATTACGGTTTCGCAAAGCCAAATCACAACTTTTAGTGAGAGTCCCCACTACTTCCCAACAATACAAGGTAACCAATGTCTTTGTCACCCTCCAAGTACTTCACCTTTTCGACAGGATGAAAGCGAGTGCTGCCCAATAAGGGATTTTCTACCTCCTGGTTAAATAAAACCAGTACAGTTTTATTTGGATTGATAGCTAAGCCACTTCTTTTCGCTCGGCAGCTACCACATTGAGATATCCTTGTATCAACTCGTAAGCAGTAGCTAGGAATTGTCCTTTCACCATGAGAGTTACATCATCTGCAAAGACTATCACCCGACAGCCTTGCCCTTCGAGTTCTTTCAATATGTTATTTATCACCAGATCCAGAGTAAATAAGACAGAACCCTAATTGGCGGGTTGAATTAATTGCTTACCCATAAATAAATATTTTGAATGCCTCCACCACAGGTTCATCCAATAGACTCCAGTGAGATGGGCTTTCGGGTGGCGTGGCCCACACTTCCTCTTCATTGTCGGAATCAGTGTCACCAAAATCGGACTGAAAAATTATACAAAAGCTCATGAATAAGCTAATATCAGGTTTAAGTTATCTATATAAGAATTTATTTTAAGAAATTATATACCACATTAACTAAAAGTTTAGATTCCTAGAACTTTCTAAAAGTTAAACCAAAATGCAAAGTAAATATACCACAATACATATATATCGCTATTATTACCCAAAAAACATCGTTGTCTGGCGACTCGTCGCGTATATTAACATCGCGCCACCGCTCGCCGCCTTCATTGTAATCAACGGGATCGCGCCACTGTTCTTTGGCATTATTGGCATTAAGTGAGACGGTCTCTGCGTCAGTGCATGGCAAAGGATCACGCCATTCAATGCCATTATCTGCATTAGTTCGTTGCGATTTCTGTGTATCTTGTTGTTGTTGTTGCTGATGATGTTGCCTAGCTTGTTGATGACTGCGATAACGCGCCTCCATACGATTTCGTCGACTTGTTTTGCGACTGAGATTAGTCTCCCATTGGCACTCGCATTCACGCTCCTTCTCCCACTCGTGCGAACACATCTCCTCGGTTTTAAGTTGTTCGGGCAGTATTTGAGCAGCTGAAAGTAAGCATTTATTAATTTTATAATTTTTTTGGTGTAAATATTTGTTTTGCACTTGGAAAGGACACTTACTTGGAGACTCCAACATGTTAAGTATTCGCCAACAAACACATTCGATGTGTTCACGCCGCTCACCGGGCGCAAGCATGTGTTTGATAATACCCTGAAGCTGTCGAAAGCAATATGCATTAGTTATGTATTATTGTTGGTATTTATTATGCTAAGGCTTTCTACTCACTTTTACTTTCATTGCTGGCGTTACCTCTTGTGAGTTCGCCAAATAAATTGAAATTAAATTGCCAATTCTCGAATGTACTTTGGAAAAATTGACATTTAGGAATCGTGTGTCCTCCTTAAAACTACATATTAACGATTTCAGTCTTTTCAATTCAGACAGAAGTGTGTCATTGATGGACACCATGTTATCCATGTTGTGTATAATGGTCTTCGTCATGCGTTTGGCGAACACTTGCACCGATTTCTCAACACATGTGTAAGGGGTTGTGGACTGTGGCGCCGTTGTGGCGACCTCACCGGTGCCAGTCATGTTGGCGTGGCGCGTTCGATCATTATTGAAACCATTACGAAAATCATGTAAACTGCCATTTTCCGGAAAATGCAACTTATCGAGGGCATTGCAAACGCTGTCTAAAATTACAGCCGATTTCGCCATTGCTTGCGCCGTTTTCTTTGTCATCTCCTCATCTTTGAGTCGCTGGCCGAAGTAGTTTTCGAGTTTGTTCAAGCCGTCCTCAGAAGCGATATTGATGAAGGAATTCAAGAAGTCCCAATACTCGCGCCATTCGACATTCTGCTCCTTTGCCAATTCGCGTCCAATCAATTCCAAGCCCTTTTCGGTATCTGTGATTTTGATGTGGCGCTCTTTGAAACCCGGACTGTCGTAATGGTCGGGATCGTTCAACAACAAACTGCGCATCGAATCATTACAACAGTCCGAGTCTGGTGTGGAGGCCGTACTATTATCACGATAAGTGTTGAAATTATCCTTCATTTGCGGCATCTTGCGGCACAGCGCTGTCTTTAGCATGCTGCCTTTCAATTTGATTGCTTGCTGCTGCTGCGGCTGGTCCAACGGCTGGTTTTCATTATTTTCGTCAATGGCGCTAATATCCAGCTCGTCGAGCACAGAGGTATTAGCGGGTTGAATAATTTCGGGCGCTTTGCGCTCGACTGGTGTACTAGGATTAGGATCGCGATAGGTGAAGAATAGTTCACGTTTCATTTGTAACACTGGTGTATTTTGCGATGTTAAATTCTTTAAAATATTGATGTCCGTGCTCTGCGAGGTTAATTGTTCACGGCTATTATTGTTCTTTTCGTGTTCGATTGTTGTTGTTGTTGTGGAATTCGATTTAGTATTTTTAGTTTCGACACTTTCCTCATGATTCTTATGATTGCCATTCTGTTTATCAGCTATCGAAGATGTGTCATTGGCGACGCCATTTTCGTTGACTACCTCACAACTCGCACGACGTGGAGTGGAATTGAACAAGGCGCGGCGATTGGCTTTTGCGAGTGGTGTGCTGATCGTAGGACTGCCGTTACTGATGTTAGCGAGTGATGTCTTAGAAGGGGTGCCATTAACGCAACGCGTTTTAACGGGCGAAATAAACAAATTATAAGTAACCGGCGACAAGCCAGCGCTGCTACCTAGACGTGGTGGCGTTTTCCAACGACGGCAGAATTGCTAAACAACAAGAAGCATAAGTCTTTGTTCTATACACGATAAAATAATACAAAACTTACGTTGGCCTGGTCCTTATTCATTGGACCGGCTAAAGCTTCTATTTTAACCTCAGGGCTCAGTGGATCACAGTTGAGATTCTGGTTATAAATTGAAAACAAAAGCAAGAAGAAATAAAAAAAGAGTAGAATATTAAAAATTTCAACAATTTTCCAAAAACAAAAAAAAAATTAAATGTTTAAAATATTAAAAACTTCAGCAATTTTTCAATACTAAAATTTAACCTCAATGCAAATAAGAAGTGAAAATATTTTTATTTGTTACCGGTGGATTGCTGGCAGAAAACGGTTGTCCAATTTTCGGCGGTACCGCATTGTCCACGGAGCGTAAAACGGGCACGTAAAAACGTTCCTCGAGCAATACTTCAATCTTCTTTTTTAATTCTGGCGTAGCACTTGGAACTCGTGAACATATGATCTGCAGAAAAATTCCATTATTTTTATATCTCACACGCTAAAATTGTAGTATGTACATACATCTTTGGGGTATAAGCCCTCCGAATTGGGAGTCATTTTGCACTCCGGGAAAGTAGTCAACAGCTCCACCATTTCAAATGCACCGGTCTTCGCTGCGAAATGTAGTGGCGTCTCACTGCGCCCCTTTTCCGGTATATTCAGATAGTAGTCCAATAAATTCACACACAATTCCTTGCACATTTTTTCGTCGTTCTTTTTTCCCGTAAGCAAGTCCACAAATTTTGTATCGCTTACTGTTTTCAAAATCAACTCAGCAATACGCGGTTTGCCGGATATTGCACAAATGTGCATAGCATTATAACGATATCCCTCCTTTAGTGTGGTGGGTGTATCACCAGCGCTCACCAAATAACGTGGATTATCCCAAATCATGGTTTTCACACGTTCATAATCGCCGGACTCGATAATTTTTCGAAATTCAATAAGTTCCTGTTTGGTAGGCCCACGAAATGCCGCCTTTTCCATTGCAATGGATGCTGTTATGATAAGAAAATTATTGAGATATTAAAATATGAAAATAATTCATTATACGTGTTGTTGCCGCAATACATACATTTGCCATCGGCGTGCCGCGGTGGCGCCACCACTTCATGCCCAGTGTTGGCAAATTTATTCGCATCATTTTCATTATTGAATTCACGTAAACGTGCCTCCTTGTGCAGTTTCAGCACATCCAGCGCTTCGCTCTTGTTACAATACACATGTGGAATATCAGCTATAAAGAGACAAAGATTGATGCATATGGTGATTGGGTCATTATATTTGCATGACAACAATTAAAACTGTAAATTGTGTTGGGATCATGTCAGACAATCGTTAATCGTTTCCTTTTTCTTTTTAATGGTATACAACGCCGAAATCGCGTGTTTTCTTACCACATCACAAATTGTTGGCAAATTTTCAAAAATTCGTGGCGGACGCGAGCACTCTTAATATAGCAAGCAGAGTGTGTCGTAAAGGCGATAATTAAAAAGTGCGAGTGAATAGTGGTAGCGAAATCAAACAAAGAAAACAGGTGCAAAACAATAATGCGATATGATAAATAAAAATCCAAATCAAAACAAAAACATTGGAAACAAACATATGGTTGATGGCAGAGCCTAAAGCCGCGTCAATTAATACTCAATATGGCAATGTGTGAGAGCGGCTTTTGGGAAGGTGTATTTTGTGTCTTTTTTTTAGTTTAGGAACATGCGTACTAAAACAAAGAGTATTTTTCGACAATTTGTTAATAATTATGCTACAATATTGTAGAAGATGTTTTTCAATACTACATACGCGCTACAAACACTATGAGTATTTTTAAACTTATTTATATAGATATACATATGTATGTACATATGTATAAGACCTTCGGTGTGTTTAAATATGAACTTAAATGAGCTGTATATATTACTTCATTGTTATTGCCTCTGCTATGAGAAAAACGGCAATCAATTTAGATTTTTACATTTGCACAAATGAGAAATAAACAAAATATTTCTACAAATGCAAATAATAGCCTTAACATTATGTGAATAGAAACAAATGTGTTTACAACTGTAACACAGTCTCTACAATCTTTTATTACTTATTTGTACTTTATTTTAATTGAAATGACACGCCTCTTCGTCATCAAGTCGCAAATCATCACGTCATCGTGATGTCGATGTTATTGAGCACACCCGTTTCAAACAACAAATACAACACAAACTTACTGAAATGAATAGCAATTAGAAAATAGCTCTAAAGTAATAAAAAATTGCTTACTATGTGTAACACAGGCAAAATTACAAATGTAAATTGCAAATTAACGCATCTTATTATACATATGTATAGATAATTGAAAAGCATTACTGATAGCAAAAATGTTAACACCAGAGAGTTAATATGCGTAGGTGAATGTTATAAATAAAAACAGATAATTCAATTTTATTACAGTCGTAGGAAGAGTGTATCTATATATACATACATATGTATGTACATACATATGTATTAATATATTTACTTACATATATTTATACATACATATGTTATTTACTAGATAAATACACGACATTTATTGCAACTGTTTTCGATCATATAAAATATAGATACATTTTGAACAATGTTGTGTTTGATTTAACTCTTTTAACTTTATTATTAACTATTGGTATACATATAACATCAATAATTGAGTTTTAATATATATATTAATAAGGCTAATTAGTTGAAATAAATAATTAACAAAATACTAATTATATTACGCATGAGAAAATGTAAACAAAATCCGGGGTATACATGCTCGGCGATACTTTGACATATACATAAATATAGCTACAAATATGTACAAAGACGTATGCCATCTCAAAAACCTGCCACTACATCTGAAAGCCGGTTAGCTGTGCAGGTACCTTTTGCAACAAACAAAGAAAATATTGTACAAATTATTTGCGAATAGATATTATCAAAGTTCAATGAGCTAGCCAATACTTTAAAACAAAATATAAGTACATACTTGGACGTAAGCATGGAAACAAATACAATTTTGTAAAAGTTTGTTGCTTGAATTGACATTCCCAAATACTTTATTTTTTTATATTCACAGTTGTATTTATGTATATTTTCGATTAAAAATGCGAAAAATTTGTTTACCTTCCTTTCCGGGTATATAGAGTCCATAAAAGGGCATCTCCGCTCCGCGTGCACCTCTTATTCCTCTTTACCTAATATTTATATTTACTTTGTTTCACTTGTCTGAGCACCACACGTTTTGTTTTATGCGCAATTGCACAATACACGTTGCAATACTTCACTGAATCTTATTGAAATTAACCTGCTTTCGGTTTATGTACTTTTTAATTAACAATTATCGCAACGCCTTTGCGAACTGCCAAGTTTCACAATTTGCCAGGTAAAAAAATAAGTGCCAGCAGGCCAAAGCGCAACACACTCTAGTAGCCACCTCCCTTTGCTAACCGAACAATATTGTTCAATTGTTTTTGGTTGAGTTTTATTAATCGTATTTTAATTTCTGCATATTTCACTTTTTAACGCACTAAAAATATATTTTAACGTTCACTTTTATCCAAGTGGAGCAAGTTCTTGAACTTTTCAGCTTCTCTAATTTTTGCTTTACCGTTTCATTCACATTCCATCAACCGACTTTATAATTTGTGTTGTTTTTACTTTTTGCGTCTCTTCTTTGCGAAGCGCTTCATGCGACATCTATGCATTGGATTCGAAAACAGCTGAAATAGAGCTTCCAGCAGATGTCGCATGCTACAATTTATAAAAGAAGACGCAAAAAGCGGCAAATCAATTCAGATTCTAGAACAAATTTCAAAAAGTTGTGAAAATTATTAAAATAAACTCTTCTGTGCTGTGATAAAACTTTATTAGTGTAATTTATGAAAAAAGTTAAGCGTAATGTTTAAGGCAAAATGCTTATATGAAATATACTGTCCAAATATACTTGTTGACCTTTGCAAGGAAAGAACATCAAAACTTTGCTGATATTATGTGCAATTTGAATTTGTGTGAGTATTTAATACATTATTATTTAATTATTCTTATTTTTTATTCGTTTTCTGATATCGTGATATCAACTGCAAGCTTTTTCTTTTAAATTATTTATGATTATGTGATCAGGGTAGATATTGTCCATATTTCCACTCGTCGTTCGAATCGGTGTATTGCGGTATTATCTTTGTAGATTTGTAGAGCCCTTTTGAATATCCGGTATAGTCCTATTGGATATTTAAAATGCATTTCGTTAAGTACTTTAAACACACATACATATGTACATATATAGTACTACCTTATCGGCCTTTCGACGCCGGTTGATCTCCTTGATGTTTTCTGGTACATTCATATTAAAATTGTTTCGTTTACTCAGTGTAATGGATTTTTCGTTACGTTGTTTGCTATTCAAATTGTTCCGGATCAAGTTAGGATCTACTCCGGGTGGTGCAGGCTTTGAAACATAGGACATAATGCGCAGTGAAAGATTGATTGCTGGTGGCGGTCTTCTTTTGATTTCCTCTTCGATTTCATATAATTCTTGCTGGAATTAAAAAAATACACAAAATTCCAAAATGATTATGAAATATTTTTGTATTGTGTTATGTTATTTAACGTTTGAACTTGATTATTGCGGTACTGCTTCTGTAACCGGTTTAAAAGTGAGAAATCGAGGCACTGTCATCAAACCTATATGAGCATAAGTTCTGGGGATCGTCTGTATTGTCGGAATAGCTGCCTATTTCCAAAATGATAGTGTGTGTGTAACAAGAAAATATATTGATTTATATCCAACTCAGCAGTAGTCGTTGCAACAACAATTGCATTTGTATAGGTATCGTGAAATGAATGGGTTAAGAGAAAGGCGACTAGATTGCTACGATCATGAAGAACAAACTTTCAAATTTGAGACCAGATCATTATTGATTTATGAATTGCTAAAAATATCTCTTTGGTGGTGCATCGTTCTCAGGGCAGTGGATCCGGAACAGATTCCCCTTTTCATATAGCCAACACTGCCAACATTCCTCCTAATTACTTCAGGGAACTACAACAACTTATGTTTTGCTAAAAACATCTCTTTGGTGGTTATCTAGTGTTATACTAAAGGTTTTCATATTTCCTTGAACCAAGTAAGTTGTTGCTGTAGGTTGTTGTTGTAGCGATAGATTTCTGCCGAGTTGAAAAAAAACCCGGTTCCGTCCCGGTAACGTAGACCTGATTGTCGTGGGAACGGTTGATGCAACATGTCTTCATGTTCCCTTGAACCTAGTAAGTTGGAGGGGCAATAGAAAAACTTCTTCCTCTGTATGTATATACAATACTCTTTCGAAGTAGATTTAAATTTTTTTTTCCATATTTAATATATCGTATTTTTGGAGGCTTGCTTTCGACTTACCCTATTTTTGTACACCATGCAACAGGCTCTTAATGTGAAATAATAAATAATCTCCACACCAGATAGCAGCGAGAAACCCAGAAATAAACTTGCAATACCACCGAAGGACACCAAAAGATCCACCCAACCGAAAAGTACCTCCCGTTTATAACGTATAATAGGCCACGTAAGAAATTCCACTAAAACGCCCGTATCATCGGTCTTTTCGGTGCTGAAAAATGGAATACATAGCGTCTTATAATCAAAATAGAAAAAGTATTAAAACATTATTTTTGCTTGTGTACGAACTTTTTAATCAGTTTCTCAATATTAAAGACCGTCTTCGAGCAACTTAATTCACATTGCATGCAATTCCGTATATTCGTAATGTTCGCCTTATTCTTTTCCAAGCACAACAGATCAGACACGCCGCATGTGGGCACGCTCGCTGCAAAATAATTCGCAATTGGAATTCAATATGAGCCTTAAAAATAGTAAGAAGACTTACGTATCGGTTTATAAAATGGTGGATTGCATTTGCAGAACTTAATGGCGCGCTTCATCCGACACTCCTTCATGCAGGAGGAGAATGTATAACCCTCGGGGAAGTATTGCAATTTGACCTCGTCATAAAAGATGCATTTCCGCTGACTGTTTTGTTGGAAATAAATTTGTAATATTTAGTAATGATTATACCGCACGCTTACCCAATTGTTAGTTGTCGGGCGTCGTCTGTGGTATAGGTGTTCTTTTTGGAGATACGTGCTTCGACCTTCTGATTATCCTCCCACTCTATTTGTGCATTGAAGTCGCTGCCAAAATATTCCTCGTTTGAAAAAATGAAAACCTTGATAGACAATAAATGAAGTAGATTAAATTATATTAGATGAATAAATGAGGATTACACCGCGATCTAAGGTCTATTACTGTCCTAAGTCACAACGACTCTCTTAGCCTCAGCAAATTAATAAATTGGAATATACTGCTAAGTGCTTTTGAGGCGATATGATCCCTATATGGTAACATGGATCCAAGCCAAGGACCTTTATCCTGCGCCTACAGACTGATCTGCAGTCAATTAGCTGGTGCTCTGGAGTTTCAGGCTCCAAGTCGCAAAATCGGCAATTTGCACAAGAAGCTAGGCCGACCCCACGACAGTCGGGTCTACATAACCGGAACGGACCCGAATTTTTATCCAGCCAAGGACTGTCAACTCGGCAGAATTTGGCGCTACAACACCAACAACAAGAAGCTAGGTCCAGGTTATATAAATGCATCTTGAGCTTACAATGGCCAGTGTAGAAAGCGAGTTTGTCCCTTGGAAGATTGATTACATATTTAAACCCTTTAAGGTTGGATGCTGCAGAGCGGGCGAGCTCATCAGTCAGTTCTCCCGGCTATATCTTTGTGACCGGGCACCCAGATAAGGTGCATTTGGTCACGATCCGATAGGCTGTTCAGCCGTTCTATACACTCCTGCACCAATAGCGATTTGATCTCGTACGTAGAGATCGCTTTAAGGTCCGCTTGACTGTCGCTGAGTGTAATTATATGTTCGTTCCGATAGTTTCGTTGGAGTTTCTTAGAATAGTCGGAGTTTTGTCGGAGCATGAGGTGTTGGATGTATAGGTTTCATGCGATATGCAGAGTTGGTTAGAAACATGCGGGTACCCTTTACATCCCTTACTTAGTTTTAGTATGTAGAAGTCAATTCTGGATAAGTATAAGTTTAGCTTACTTCTTCATCCAGAATGAAGTTGATCAAGGCAACGCAAGCTCAAAATTCGTGTTCTACTGTAAATTGGTTTGACTCCCAGACCACCATTCCCGGTGAGGCGGTCAAAGAAGCGGTAGTGATCATCAAATAAGCTTTACTCAGTTAATTATGTAGCTTTTTAAATACCTTCTGTATTCTTCTAATGTACGAAAATAACAAAACATGTTTCATTTGAACTTAATTTACATTACAATAAATCTGTGAAAACTCAGATTTCTACTTACCTTAGCTGTACCATTCGGCACGAAATATAAAGCCCATTTCTTATCCGTCTCATAAAGATCATGTGGCGCCGCTCCATTGACACTAAAATTTCGAAAATAAATATTTAATGAAAAAAACCAAAAGCTTGTCTTAATAATAGCAAATAACGGTATTTATATTATTTTAATTAAAATTGAAACCCAAGAATGATAGAATTCAAGATTGATCGTTTAAGTTCTTCGCTCCGAATCGGAATCTAGGTCACATTATTCTAACTGTATTAATTTTGAAAATAATTTGATTGATCTACCCAGTGTGATTGTAAATAACGGATCTTATATGTCTCTCATTCTTGCCTGAAACTTACTCTTCTTTTGCATCTGATTTGAAGCGACTGTTGAAAGCGAAGCAAATGCCATGCTCTGTGTAAACTCGATCGAAGTGTGTACAACACGATATAGGCTCATCGCGGTATTTGCATTCCGTTAAGGTGTCTTCGCAGCTGATGTGTACCTGAAGAAGAACGAAATCAAAATCTGTATATCCAGAAGCCTTGTCTTGTGTAGGCTGCTAAATCTTACTTTAAATGCAGCTTCTCTCAAGTTAATTTCCTTCAAAATATTTGCCGAGATGGATGTCGAGAGCGCATAAGCTTCGTTGACATTGTCGAAGTTTAATGATGTTAAAAGCTCAAGAAATGGTGCGATCATAGTTGCCGTGGGGTGATCATAATTTCTGTTAATGAGATCTATTTTCATAACGGAAACCTTTTGAGCGAGTTCCATTGTCGCTTTCTACTCACGATAATGTTCTGTATGCCCAATCGTAAGCTTTGTCATGGTCGAACGGTATTTCCGGACAGACAATTGTGCTGGGAAAGACTACATTTTGATTATGGAAATCAGTGTCCAAACCTATAAATATATAAAAGTTTGCCACAATATAAATATATAAATAAAGATAATACCAGATATTGGTATAAATATTCGAAGTTATAAAAGGCATAAGTGTTGGGTAGATATCAATATTTTGACAGTTGAGAATAGTCATGAATAATTTGTTTAAAAAGAAGTGACTTATTCCATTTAAGAGGTAACTAGCGTCCAAAGTGCACATATAATATCAATCATTCCATTGATATCATCCATTGACGTGATCTAGCCAGCATATCCATTGTCTCTTAATTCGCTGAACTATGTCAATGGCGTCGTATAACTCGTACAGCTCATAGTTCCATCGAATGCGATATTCGTCGTTGTCAAAGGACCATAAATATTCCGCAACATCTTTCTCTTGAACACTCCTAAAGTCGACTCATCAGATGATGTCATTGCGCATGCATCCGCAACGTATAGCAGTACGGGAATAATGAGGGACTTGTAGAATTTGGTCTTTGTTCGTCGAGAGAGGACTTTAATTCTTAATTGCCAACTCAGTCCATAGTAGCACCTATTGGCAAGTGATTTTGCGTTGGATTTCAAAACTGATATTGTTGTTGGTGTTGATTCCGGTTCAAATAGACGAAATTAACTACGACTTGTAAGTTATGACTGTCATGAGTGACTTTCGAGCCAAGTCGCCAGTGCGATTACTGCGTGTTTGATGTTAGAGATATCTTGTCTTGTCCGAGTTTACAACAGGACACACACGTTTCGCTTCCTTATCCAATATGAAGAAAGCAAAACTGAAGGCGTGGTTGTTGAGGTCAATGATATTAATATCATCAATAGCAGTTGTACATTTTTGTATAAAATTGAAAGAAATCACACGATAGAGAGTTTTCTTGTTCTCGCTTGGTATCTGACAGAGCTTCTGGTCAACGACAGCTCATATAGCCGCATTAGCTTTGCGGGAATACCAAATTCAGATATAGCGGCATAGAGACAGTTCCTTTTCGTGCTGTCGAAGGGGGCTTTAAAGTCGACGAGAGGTGTTGTTTGTCGATATTCCGTTCACGGGTTTTTATCAAGATTTGCGCATGGTGAAAATGTGGTAGATAGTCGTTTTTCCAGGTCTAAAGCCACACTGATAAGGTCCAAATATTTTTTGGACGGCGGGCTTCAGTCAGTCTTTCACATACTACGCTCAATAAGACTGGATTTTTGCGTATTAAACAGAGTATATTTAGGTTCCATTCGTTGGGCATAGCGTAATCTATCGGCCCCTGCCGATTTGTTGTCCTTTAGGCGAGTAATTGCTATAGTCGGACAATTGAGCATCTATTCCATTGTTTTCGGGTTGGCCAGATCTCCAGATGTTACACTTTCACTGCCGTTCAGCACGATGGAGAAATGTTCCCTTTATAACTTCAGTATGCTTTGAACATCAGCCACTAGATAACCTCTTTAGGTCTTAAAAGAGCATGCTTTGGTCGTGAAACCTTCCGTTAGTCGCCGCATCTTTTCGTAAAAATCTGGATTCGAGAGCTTGTTTCCACTGTTAATTTGCTTACAATTTGTGGAAATAACATCAAAACAAAACAATTTTTTATCTAGCTCGTTAAAGATACTTCATACAATGTGGAAAGAAATGAAAAACATCAAGATTTTCGGGAAGCGAAATGATTTCTGGATGTTTGTTTGTCCGCATATCCGTCTGTTCGTGCAAATGACTGCGGCAAAATTGACATATCATGGCACACGTAATCCTTAGTACCCTGAGCATGTTGACATTGAAGATAGGATAAATTTTATTGTTGCCACGCGCTTAAAATGCAGTTATTCAAAATAATAAAAAGCTATGTAATTATAATCTATCTACATACAGTTTGTCAAGAAACTCTTTACACACTGAAAATTTACAGCATTTTTTTACTTTGCATACAAAAACAAACACCTTCTGTTAAATTTCATCTAATTTTTTTAATGTAGGACTGTTGAATAATATGTGCTTAGTTAATAAGTGCAAAAACAAAAACAAAATATTGCAAGGTTAAAGATTAATTCAACAAAATAGTAGTTTACACATTTTTGACACTGTCAAGAAACTCTTTCCACAAAGTGCCTTAGCTACGGTTTAACAAACATATTTAATAACTTATACTATCTTAATCTAATTTTAATATTTGGTATGTCCCCCCTTAGCATTAACTACGTGCTGGAGGCGTTTTTTCATGGAATTAACTAGCTTTTGGACGTCATATTCAGAGGGTATCTTTTGCCACTCTTCAATCACTGCCGTTTTCAGCTCTGTTCGATTTTTGGGCTGCCTTTTTGCCACTTTTTTTTTCAAGTGTGTCCATAAATTTTCAATTGGGTTAAGGTCCGGCTCTGGGGAGGTGTGTCAATCACCTTTTGGCAGTTATAAAGGAGCCATGTCCGCACATTAAGCTCTTTATGCTTGGGGACATTATCCTGGTAAAATTTAAATTTAGGCTTATTGTCGGCAATAAACCCAAATTTTTCGGCACTCTGCTTCAAATGGGTCTTGAGAATTGAGAGGTACTGCTCAGCATTCATAGTATTTTCTATAAATGCCAGCTCTCCGACCCCTTTGCTGCTGATGCATCCCCAAATCATAACCGACAATTTTCCAAATTTAACAGTCGGAATGATATTGCGCTGATCCAACGCTGTTAATGCCTTGCGCCACACTCTGGTTGGTCCATCATTATAATACAGCATGGTTTTAGTTTCGTCACAGAAAATGACATCATCCCAATAACCTGCCGGCGTGCTGACCATGTTAACAGCAAAAGTATAACGTTTTTCAACATTTATCTGGGAAAGCAGCGGTTTCTTTCGAGCAGCTCTTGAAGTGTACTTATGCCGCAGAATTGCTTGGCGTACTTACATACATATATAAATAAAAATGAATCGTCAAACTGTATGTACGCGCATAACTCAATAACGCCTGGACCAATTTGGTCAATTCATTTTCTTAAATGTTCGTTGAAGTTCAAAGATGGGTTTTACAGCGAGAAAAATTCGAATAATTTCCGGACCCCTAAAAACAGCCCTTCTCTCTTCCCCATACAAACGTTATATAAAAATGAATGTCTGTTTGTTAGTAACACTAAGAGAACGGTTGAACCAATCTTGATGAAATTTTTGAAGGTTGTTTGTTGTGGATCGGGAAAGGTTTAGAAACAAATACCTTATAATTTTCATGAGGAGAAGTCGAAAAATTGGACAATTCCAAAAAGTAACATTTTCCATACACATTTTTTTCAATTTTTGTTTGCTTTGTTTTTCAATATTTTGATTTGTAAATTATTTGAATTGTTCAATTGCGGTCGCTTGCTTTTTTATTCCGGCTATCCAAAGGAAAAATTATTGAAAATTATTCAGTGAAAACTTTATGTGTGTTTCAGACGAAGTGATCAATTACTGATTGAAATTTGTTACGAAGCCACGAAGAGGTCGCGCTAATATTGGTCGGCGTTCTTTTTGCCATCAACGTATGGCAGTCCAAGAAAAGGCTAGCATTACTCCAAAAATGCGATGGCATACATATGTACGTGCGGAATTATGGATCGCGGTCAATCAGCTAGCGATCGTAACGATATCACAGCACGACTTTTTAAACAATAGCTGCGATGTTTGATGGTCTTTATCTTGAAGCAACCTATGGTATATATGGTGCTGTTAGATGCTGAATGTATTCTGTTGAGTAGCAAAAAAGAGGTTTGCCGCACGCACACATTCTTCTTTGGATGCGGATGGTGATTACACCAGATCAAATTGATGAAATCATTTCAGCGGAAATTCCTGATTCAGAGATAGATCCAGAATTATACGAAGTGGTGAAAACCAATATGGTTCATGGACCTTGCGAACCTTACAATCCCACTTTGGCTTGTATGTCTGACAATAAATGCACGAAACACTACTCATGTGCTTTTCTTTCAGAAACGGAAATGGGAAATGATGGATATTAACTGTATCGGCGTCACTCACCAGACGACAATGGCAGACCATTTAGCATTTAGAGGCGTGAATATCGACGTTAACAACACATCGAAGTTGACAACACATGGATCGTACCATATTCGCCACTTTTGGCTAATTCACATTTAAAACTCATGTCAATGTTGAATATTGCAGATTGGTGAAATCGATCAAATACGTTTGCAAGTACGTCACTAAAGAAATCAACATAGTGGTTATTGGCCTTGAACGATATGAGATCAGCAGTATCGAATGGGTGTGAACTGCAATAAAGCGCTTTGTAGGATATTTACTTTTGCAATTCATGAAAGTTTTCCGACTGTTGTGCGTCTCGCGGTTCAACTTCATTTACGTCATTGCGTATTGTGAATGGTACAATGTGTGCAACTTTTTGAGAAGCATGCCAGCAGTTGCATTTGCTGGAACCTGATAATCACTGGAAACAGACGAAGGACAATGCGATAGTTACTTCGCATGCCACTGAAGTTCGCATAGTTTTCGCGAAGATCATTTCGACATATCCGCCTTTAAATTCGCGTTAATTATGGGATACGAAAAAATTACATTGCCGATGACATTTTACATTGTATTCGCTAAGAATTGGAAATGGGCAAATTTCGCTTGATACTTCCAGTGGTTTGATATCAATTTCACATCCCTTTTGTCAATTCACTTCAACGGAAGATGAACTCATCACGAATGTTTATCCGACCTTTATTATTTATCGTAACTGCAATTGCCGCGTACACTCAAGGCGCAATTTTAGTTGAAAAAAATACCGATGTTAATGACTTAAACTGGAAGATTTAAAGTCAAATTTCGGGAGGTTTGCGCTCATATAAATAGATCGATCGTCTTGACAAGAAAGACGAAACCGTAAATTATCCAGTGGAATTTCCAAATTCTTTGTTTCACAATCTTCATGCGCCGAAACTGTGTAATGGAACCCGACTGATTCTGACGCAGTTATCGAATACAAGGGACAGCCATTTCAGTTCAAACGTATTCAATTTCCAGGGAAAATTGCCTTTGCGTTGACAATCAACAGGACACAAGGAAATCGAGAAATGCTATGTTTTTCACACGGCCAGATATTGTATGTGGCGTGTTGACGAGTTGGAAACCCATCTCCTCTGTATATTTACGCACCAGAACAGAAATCAAAAAACTATGTTTATTAAGCTGCACTACATTAAAAAAAATGTTGAAAATTCGAAAATAAATTATTTTCGACACAATATTATTTCAACTTTTTTCATTTCAAAACACATAATTTCACGCACGACAACGGCTGCGGGGTCAGCTAGTAATTCATAAATTAAAAATTTGGTAGTGAGAGTGGTTTCCCCTCTAATAGGTTTATTTTCGACTACACAAATACCAGACTACATATAGACATTTCCTTTTAGAATTTATTTTTTATAGTCTGGGATAAATATCATCTATCTTCAAATCTACAAAATTTAATTTATTTTTGCAAGCCTTTAATGATCACTTTGTTTTACTTCCCCCATTTTCACCAGCATAAACCGTTTAAAGTCAGGTGAAAAGGCCACAATATCCGGTACTTTTGACATTACTTGAGTATACTCGAAAATTGGTTTCCATGCATTTTAATAAAGAAATATGAACAAAACTATTATACTCGTTATTAAAATCTTCCGTTAGTATAAAAATACTCACCTGTGATGGTTGGATTAGTTTGAAATTTCTCCCACAAACTCATAATTATCACCAATGCAGTCACAGCGCCGATTGTTGTAAAGCAAAACCACATAAATCTACAAGAGAAACGATTTATGTCTTCCTTTTAGTTCACCTACACGCTATTAATCTTATCACAAATTTGATTGACTTTCACCTACTTTTCACCCACCGGACGTCCGGACTCGGCTATGTACCGTACACCATGTAAGGTGGAATTTTGAAAAAACTCTTTCGTTTGAAAAATTAAACTACGCCGAAAGATGGTCAACGTTTCGACCACCTTTACAGCCCAGTCTTTTACACTCTTTTTCGGCATTTTCGTTTTAGAAATCCCCACACTCGCATAATTCACATGGAAGTAAGCAGCGGGTTCGTCGGTTTCAAAGAAAGCACATAGTAGTCAAGAATAATTGCCAAAATTTCCGCTTAAACTCAATCGAAATCGGTCACTACAGCGACGGCTGTCCGTACGTATGTACAACGTTTGTTAACCTCGTTACAAGCTGAGCGCGTCAAGCGTAACACTCGGAGTGAATGCGAGCGGTAGTGTCCTGTTGCACCTACAAATCACAACTGACCGTATCACAGGTCGTCGTGACTAATTGCGTATGCAGAGACAAGCGTTGCGTCTCATTCAGATTTGCCCAGCCGGCGTGGCAGACGGGAGTGGGGTGCGGTGGTGTAGTCACCAAATGGAGTTTACACTGCATTTGGCTGGTGAATGAGTTGAGTGAAGTCATTAAAGGACAATGCAGATAAAAGCAAATCAATGTTGTATGCCTAGGCTACACGCACGAAATGTCATTTGACAATGACCATTGGGACTTTATCTTGATTATTTGAGGGTAGTGGACATTTATCGTTCAACTTTTCGACTATGTCATATTTTTATGACCAACATGCACATCAATATGTGTGTATTTATGTATCCAGGCTATTTTATGACTTTAAAGTCTGTTTATAAACAAAAAAGTAAATCGGTAATATAGCTGAATCTGGAAACTGCTTTCTCATATCTCATCGAATTGTATTTCTGTTTTAAAAACGAAATTTGTTTTTATTACTATTAACACAGGCAATTAATTTTAAACGGCCACATTTTGCTGCGATTTATAGATTTTTTCTCTTAGTGCCTCGGTGGCACACAGGGTCTCTACGATTTTATTAATACTGCTTAAGGGTTCAATTAATTATTTAGTTACATCATGATGGGATCCATATTCGGAACATCCAAGTTCTTTCCGACCTAACCTTAAGCTTTTTAACACTGTTCCTGTGTTCCTCTTTTAAGCATATACAAATAGTATCTCATTCAAACTAGCTAAATCGACGAAAGGTGGTGTGTGTCCATCCTCTTTTTACGAGTCTTTTCCAATATTTAACGTATGGTGAATTTTTGTTAGTTGTCGACTTTCAAATAATTTGTTGACGGTAGTCTTCAGTCTTTCACACACTACGCTCAATAAAACTTTATATGCGATGTTGAAGAGGCTTATCCCACAGTAGTTTTCCCAGATTGTGGGGTCTCCCTTTTTATGAATTTGAAAGAGCACACTTAAATTCCTATCGTCGGGCATGCATGCATGCTCCTTATCAGTTCTTCGCCGCCGTTTTTGAATAGCTCGGCCGGCAATCCATCGGACCCCACCGGTTTTTTGTTCTTCAGACGGATAATTGCAATTCGAACTTCTTCATGGTCGGGTAATAGAACGTCCGCTCCATCGTCATCGATTGGCTAATCGGGTTCACCATCTGCTGGTGTTATGCTTTCACTGCCGTTTATCAGACTGGAGAAGTGTTAGCTTCATAATTTTAGTATGCTATGAGTATCAGTCATTAGATCACCTCTGGGGGTTCTAAGAGAGTATGCTCGGGTTTCGAAACCTTCTATTAGACGCCTCATCTTTTCGTAGAATTTTCGAGCAGTACCCCTGTCGACCAGCTTATCAAGCTCTTCGTAGCGGGCTTACAAAATCCAACTCGTGCAAAAATTACAGCCGAACGGCAATCAAGAGATGTTCGGTGAAAGAGCCTTAAAAGAGATGATTTTCGCGAATTTTGTTCAGCGCTGAAGCTTGTCCTTGTTGAGAAGCCGTTACATCTTCAAAAAATCACTGTTCCGTGTATTTTTTGGACAGAGGGCATCATTTGTCCACATTTCTTCCGAAATGAGTCCGTTCGTAATGTTACTGTCGATGAGGAACGTTATACTCGTAGAGCCATAATTAGTGAACATTTTCATGCCTGATTTTGAGGATGTTGATGGGGATGACCTCTGGTTTCAACAAGTCGGCGCTATATGCCATGCAGCCAACGAAACAATCAATTTATCGAAGACAACTTTTGGTGTACGCATCATCTCGAGTCGTGGGCATGTGACGTGGTCTTCAAAATCATGCGTGTTAATACCTTTGGACTATACTTGAGGGCTGGGTTTTGGTCATAACGTTAATTATTATGCGTTTTATTTTTTTCTTGGCAAACAACTGTCGAAAAAACTCCCTTTATGTGGGTTTCGGCGGAAAACAAACACATCTCGGCTGTTAAGATTCAATAAGCAGCAGAGACAGCTTTGATCATATCTGCTTTCGTTTATTTAAGTACATTTTAAAGACTGCTTCTTAAAGTAACTCGCTACAATCTTTAATTTTCTTAGCTGCTATTTACTTTACTTCCCGTTGAATTCTAATGGATACTCTTAACGATAACAACAACATACCTACTTGATGTTCGCTTAGAAATTACCTCATTCCCCGACAGGATAACACAAATAACACAGACTAATGCACATTTATTTGAGTACCCTCATGCACACACACACATGCGAGTATACATACATACATCCGCAGCTACGTAAGCGATGACGGACATGAAATTCCAACAATATCCGCCACACAAATGCCGCAATGCAACGCAACATGGCGAATTTTATGTTGACTGACTGTTGACTGCATGGATGCCGGGCAACGCGACTGCCTGCCTGGCCATTATTGGCGTTGTCACTGCAGCGCCATTGTTCCCAAGATGGCAATAGACGTTGAAGGAGTTGAAGCCGTTCAAGTCGTTGGCGAGCAGCGAGCGAGTACGTGGTGAAACAGCGAACAGCGCCACTGCAGCTAAATCTACAAATCCTATGTGCCACAACGCGTTGCATGCCACACACACATATATACATCCATATGTTTGTACACCCACGTTGAGTGAAACTGCCGAACGGGAGCGTGTGTTCCGCGAAAGGCACTTCATTGCTCTAATAACAACAACAATCAACATGAATCACATACACACTCACACACACTTGCAGGGCTGAAGTAATTGTGTGTGACACGCGAAATTGCGAATGAAGCGATGTTGGCGGGAAAAAACGTGGCAACGCCGACGGCAAAAGCGCGGACGCGCGGGCGATGAGCTCATAAAAATGTTCATAATTGGAGTAATGGCAGCAGTGGCAGCAACAATAACAACACTGTATTGACAGCAATGTTGCTGTGGCGGCAACAGCGGCAAGAAAATGGTGGCGAACTTTGGTATTTTAAATTTGAAAACACAAACATCACACACACACGCAAGCTTAAAATCTCACGTTTTCAGCGCCTTTATGATATGATTGTATGTATGTATGTGTTTAAGCAATATGTGGCTGTGTGGCATGCACAAAGCAGCTGCAAAGCGGGTGAGCAGTCCTTAAAGATGCAAATGCAGATGACGATGACAGGCACCATCCGCCCCTCACGCTCTCCTGTGCTCTTGGTCCTGCAAACGCTTAAGGAGCATTTTTTGTTTGCGCAAAGAGGAGTGTCTTAAAATGGGCGGTTCAACTGCCAATGCAGGCATGCTACGTGCAACGAACAAGCAAACACACACATTCAAACATGCCATACAAATTTACACCAACACAAATACACGTTTTTTGTGTGAAAAAATCTGTGCTTTTATATGCGCTTATACACATAAGTTGTATGTTGTTGTTGTTGTTGTCGCTGCCCGGCATTTGCATAACAGCGCCAAGAGGAAGTGAGCCTTGAAATGTTTTTGCTTCGGTTTTTTCATTTCAATTTTTAATTCATACTTTTATTTGTTTGTCAGTAATTAAAAAGCTCACAAAACGCAGACAAAAAACAAAATGAATAAATAAAAATTAGTAAAAAAGTAAGTGCGTGTGTATAAATAGACGTTGCAACATGCGCAAATGCAGCAAAATGTCAGTTTGTGTTAAATTTATGCTCATTGCATTTGGTTGTGGCGCTGCGTTGCACTCACTTGCGGATGTCAAATATTATTGCCCACGTGACATTGACTAGTGTCGGCGCGTCCAGCTCTGTTGGCTTTTGCACCTTGTTGCTGTTGTTCTTGTTGTTGCTGGCATTTGTATGGCCAATGTCCGGCTTTTGAGTGTCCCATCTCAGCTGCTGCGGCACGAGTCAGTGCAGCACATCCGATTGGCGCCGGCGGCCAAGTGTAGCTGGCTTGGCACTCTACCAAATAGGCCACATGTTTTGTCACATGCACGAACATACTTAAAAAGTACTCGGCTGTGTGCTAATGGGTTATTCGAAAATAGCTCACTGTCCTAGATATTCCTAACATAATTTTAATTATTATTTATTTTTTTTGTAACTAGATTATAATGAATCGAAATTTTTGTCATAATGAAAAGTCAGAAGCTGTCTCTGCGTTAAAACGTTCAACATTTTAAGTATAAGATAAAGTTTAGGAATTTGCTCGTTATACTCGTACTATTGTGATCCGAAAGTAAGTTGAACTAAAATCTCTGCTGTACTTTGCTGCAGTACTATTCCACATTCAATTGACATAGTGTCAGTTCTTCCCGCATTCGGGTTTTAACCAAACCATCATGACTCTAACTTTTCGGCTTTCCTATGAGTGGATATCACCCCGCCAACTTCTAAACGTCCATCAGTCCAGCTCTTCCCAATACCATTCAGCTACCTAATGTCCGAGTACATCGGACATTCTTCAATAACATGCACCCAAATCTCGACCAGCGCAAAACGCAGTCAAAAGCCCTTGCCCCGTAAGCAATAGCAAACTTAAGGTGCCGGTTGTGCTCGTTAGTCACCCGACCTATCATCTAGAAGCCTCTTTCTCCCCAGATATCTTCACGTCATCATCGGAAATCCAATCATTTCGCAGGAATGACACATCCGCCCGCTCTAACTCAACCAGAAGTAAAAAGTCGTCCGCATACGCACAATTACAGAGGCCTCGAATTGCCCGAGTTCCAAATTCCAAATATATAGACTCCAAATGAAGCACTCCGGGAAGATACGAATTATTCCGATCTCCGCACTCTAGGTAGCGTTTTACTACCCCCTTGAAGTGAATAATGTGTATGTCAACAAATGTCAAGGACGTTCTCCCTAACAACATTCTGAACATATTTAAAAGCATGCATCCCTTATATTGCGTCCTTTCCTGAACCCATACTGCCTATCCGACCATATACCCCGCCTAATCTCCTGAAGCCGTACAGTCTTTTTCCGATATATCCTTTCAATACCTCTTTCGATATCGTTTTTATCTCCTTAATCGTGATAAAACGGTAAGTAGAATACGGTGGTTGCGGAACGATATGAGTCGAGTTAAAAAAAAAGTCTCATAGAAGCAGTGCCAGTGCAGGGTGTCATATTGCATTATGGAGATGAAGGAACCAAGATTTGTTCGTCCATAATTGCGACCAGTTCAGACGTATAGCAACGCGTAATACAGGCAATCGTACCACGATAATCAAAGAAAACTGTCAACATTACCTTGATATTTGATCGACTTGTGATCTTTTCGATCTAGCTTCACCTTTTGCACGATATTCGCTATTGGCCAGTGGTTTCAGGGTTATATGCTTAAATCCAAGTCTTGGATCCAGTGGTGATGCTTTGGAAGTGGTCCTGATAGTTAGACATCAAAATTTCACACAAATCTAAGGGACGATTGTTTTCCAAAAAAATAGCGATTTTGGCAACAATCTCTTCAAAATGGTTTGACCTAAGGCAAATGATTTTCCATTACTATCAGCATGGTCTCTTATTGTCAATTTACAATTGACGTTCTGAGCGCGAACTCGCTTTATTACTTATAAGCCTTTTTGTGTCATAGTTTGATCACCAAAGGTTTTTCGCAACATTTTCAACAGGTTCGCAAAAGAACATTCGTTCCTTAAAGAAAAAATAATGCAAGTTCCTTGCTCAAGAAAACCAACCAATGTAAAAATCGAAAAATTCATTTTACTATTACCTTGCTCACAGTAGGATATAGCGATATATGAACTTTGTCCACAAAAGAACAAACATTTTTGATTACGCTTTATTTCTCACCATAGCTAATCCGTCAACAAGAGATGCTCCTGGTGAAGCGATACAACTGACCCATGTTCTGAAATTCCGAAAAGTACACAGGTTTCGGTGCGGCGATAATCTTCCCATTCAACTTAAATTTCTTTCCGGCGAGTGATTGTTTTCTTGTTTGGATACAAAGAGAGGTTCATCGCTAAATCGCCCCAATAATTCAACATGGTAGATCCCTGTAGTCGTTTTGCACTTTTCCAAGCAGTCAATATAGATTAAAACTCGTGAATCTCAGAAAACTTCGTACATCACCTTTCGGTCACAGGATAATTTTTTCCTTCTTCAGAGCAGCCTTGCCAGATGAAGTCCATTGGTTGATTGTAGCGGTAAATCCATGTTGTGTTTAAGGTCACGAGACGATATAAAAACTCCTTCGGATTACGCTTCAATAGTGCCGAACACAGCTGAGGAGTGGTCTCACGGTCTCATGGCCTCGCTTGTTGCCGCATTGGATCGATTCATAAAAGTTTTAATTTTCTCGCAGCAATAACTTTTGGGCGAAATACACAAGAAACGTTATTTTTTGCGACAGCGCACATTTTGTACTTCATCCGTTCACTTTCTTTCCAAACTTCGTATATGATTCCCCTTAGACATTAACAAAGTGTTCCGTCGGTAAATGTAAAATGTGTTAATACTAGTACGATTAAGGGTTTAAATTGTGTGAAGGTCTTCAATTAATACACTAAATATCCCCTTCAATCAAATCAAAAAGCAGTTGTATAGAGATTTAGTGCATTTTGTAATTTCCGAAGGTCAGACAGAAAGGTCAGACATATATTTACTTTTAAAATTTAGTAAGTTTGTATTATTTACCAATTTCATGATCAAGTGGTATTGGAGTACTAAGAGGGGCAGCTAGAGAAATACTTTTCCGTCAGCCGAGTTAGGTTAGATCAGATGGCTGATCCCTCACCATGGCGGGGGACTACACTTAGACTGTTTTGTACAGTTACATCTGAAGCCAGATGAAAAATTCCCGTAGTTGGATAAGCTATCGGCAACATGCCCAGAACCTATCAAAAATCTGTTTCGGTCTTTTATTTTTTTTTTTTTCAGGTATTTCACCTGAATGTCTAAAAGTTGAGATTCCTGGTGTTTTTTTTCCTTGATTTGACAAAATTAGAACATTCGAGAAGGAAGTGTTGAGATGATTCTATCTCATCTTCTTGAAAACAGTTGATGTAGCTGTCGTTTTACCATATTTATTCCGATCGAACAGTTCCGTTATAACTCTTACAACCATTTATAGGTGCATTTTGCTCAGAGCGAAAGGTTCACTTGACCTCTTACGATTTATCCTTGCCACTGCACAGCGAAGCTTAGGACAAACAGTCTAGTAGATAACCGGAAGAAGCTAACGGAGTTCGTACCCGTTCTGATTCTGATTCTGTTATTGAGGTTAAAGTATCTGTCCTAACAAGCTGATCAACCTTACAGTTTCCTGCAATACCGCACTGGTCAGGCAACCAAACAGTCTGAAAGGTGAAATTTTATTTTTTATACTTCGCGTGTTTTCCGAATCGGTAAATTCTTGTTTTCTGTAAGTTGGTGGTACTGTAAGTCACATCTATGCTGAATTTCACGTCAAAATATTCGTTAGTATTTGAGATACGCGTCGTTTTGTGAGGCTTTAAAAGTGAATTCTTCGATTTCTACTATTTCTAAATTTATTGAACAAAGAAGTGCGATAATGCACCATCTCATACTGCATTGGTTTTTCGTGGTCATTTCGCCACTTTTTCACTGAATATCGTGCCGCAATCAGGAAGTCGCTGCGATTAAAATATCCACCAAAATCATTCGAACGGATTCGCTAAAGATGTCGAGCTCTCTTCCCATCTCCCTTACACTTCCCTGACGATTTTCAAGCACCATTCCTTTCAGGAAATATGCGGCCCAAATCATAAATATTTTCTATACACTCTTTTAATTCCATACGCACACATACTCAATTACGTTACCAAACTCGAATTTTGTTAGTTAGATACCTTACACCTTCGAAGCGGACACGCCGGCGTTGGGTCACCTGCTCGGATTGCACGAACAACAATTACCCAGCACTGGCTCATCAGCACATTGCATCACAAAACAGCCAGCCAGCCAACCAACCGGCCACATTGTGTAAGTGCGACGTTTAATTACCCTGCAGCGGCGGCGTTTGTGACGGCAGCGGCAGCGACAGTGGCAGCCGTGGCGGTTATGGTGACTGGCCGGTGGAGATGACACGCTCGTTGCTCAATTTAAGGCAATTTTATTTGGATTATATAGCGTTGTTGTTGCGGCGTTTGTTGTTGTTGTTGCGGAGTTTGTTGTTGTTATTGCAGTGTTTGTTGTTGTTGTTGCTATGTGGCAATACGTTCAGCGTTTGGCACTTAACAACCTACTAACCATTTGAAATTGCATTTTGATGCTGTTGCTGGTGCTTCTGGTGTTGCCGGTGCTGCGTCATCACTTGGCTGAGCGTAAAATAAAAATCTAAATTAGCTCAAATCCAATTATTTCACACACAAGTGTGTCCATTCAATGTTATAATGCAACATTTGCATTATAAGTGCCACATGAATCAGAGCAGCAAATACGCAAGTCCACACACACACACACACATACACACGCTCGCTTGCATTTGCGGCGCGCGGGTGTTGCATTCCGTTGTCCACTTTGTGACGGCCACCACACTGACGCGCCGCGGGCGCCTGCATTGGGGGCGAGGGTGCCGAGCGAGGTGTTGAGGTGTATTGGTGCGGGTAAATGCATTCACGCCATGGCGTTGAACGCTCACATCCGGTCATAAATTTTGTCACTTGGCATTTGCCTGCCATGCCACGCCACGCTTGCCTTTGTTGTTACTGTTATGCGAGTACTTTTACAATTTCTCGCATTGTCATTCTTGTTGTTGTTGCCATTGTGATTGTGTACGTGTGTTTGTTGTTGTGGTTGTTGCTGATCGTTGACGGCGTTAATCGGATTTGAGCATAAAATTGGATTTCACAAGTGGGAATTGCGCATGCAAGCAGCGCGTAGCGTGTTGGCCAGGAGCGCAAGGACCAAGGAGTTGCCATTAAAGCGGCGCGCGCTGAAGACGTTAGTTTGCCGGCATCATCGGGCATGCATAGCCGTAAGATGATGGCTGTTGATGAGAAAATGGTGGCTGATGGCTTGGTTGCCACTGCATAAATGTCACAAAACTGAATGGGAAATCCAGAAATATTGCGTCAAATCTACATTTGTGTGTGTGCCTAAGTGTGCGTGAACTTGTGCGCGACTTGAAATTCGCAGATAATAATAGTAAAATGCGGCACTTGTGTGCGAAAGCAGCTGATATGTGCGCGAAATAATATTTGAGTGGAATTTGCAGCGGATTAAAGTAGGCGAAATATCACGAACAAAAGCGAGAATTTGGTTGTAAAATTTGTGTAACGAATGCTTTTATGCAGTGGCATCGAATTGCAGAAACAGCTAGCTCTTAGTGAATTATATGGTATTTAACTTTAAGGAATAAAACTTTGAAGTTATATTCCTATCTCATGAGTTCAATAAACGTTGTAAGACTTTGTTCACAATTTTAAAATTCTTAGTTTATTCTTCAAAAGCTATGTCGTACCCCTCAAAGTAATCTCCCTTGGTCCCAATACACTTGCGCCAACGTTTTCGCCAATTCTCGAAACAGTAGTTAAAGTCAATTTTCGGAATAGCCTTCACTGGGCTTAGCCACATGAATCAGAGCAGCTTAGCGATTCACGTTTAATGCCCTCAAACGGTTTCTCCAGAGTGATCGCTTGAGTGTGCTGAAGTCACACGGAGCTAATTCAGTCAAATACGGCGGTTGCGGCACGAAATTGGTTGAAAATTTGACTCACGAAGAATCAATGCGGTATGCCAAGGCATTGTCATGGTGCAAAAACTTCGCGCAAACCATGCATAACACTCAAATGTTATTCCTCGTTGACAGTTTGGCCGGTCGGAAGGAACTCAGAGTGCAGGACACCTCTTAATCAAAGAAAACTTACAACATAACCTTGATTTCTGTCCAAATTTTATGTGGTTTTTGGGCTTCGGCTCACATGTACCACTATCTTCGGCCAATTGATAGTCTGATTCCGGGTCGTAAGCATAGATCCAAGACTCAACACCAGTAATAATACTTTTCTAGACATCGTGTTTTTGTTTTTTGAACAAATTGAGTGTTTTTGGAAGCAATCGTGCTTTCACTTTTCTTAGGCCCAAATCATCTTTTCTGACTGTTAAACGTCGATTCTCAAGCAACTATTTGTTTATTTCATTGGCGTGTTGATCATTCAGTGATCAGTGTTGATGTTGATGGCCGTCCTGGGCGTGATTTGTCGTCAATGCTGTCTCGACCCTCATAAAATTTCGCGAATTTGACCATTTACCAAACAATTTTTATTAGTGTTAAGTACTCTATAATTTTCAGCTGTATTATAATTGTTCACTTTGTCTGTAGCCGCTAAGGTTAGAGCTTGGCGGTTTCCATTCCTTAAAAGAAATTGATCAAAGATCTTTTTTTTTCAAAAAGCATGACCAGAGAATCTGAGAGCGCCGACGTTTTACAAGACAGATGAAAATCACCAAGCCTTATAATTTGACAATTGGATTTCCAAATCCACGAAGGGACATTTACCCATTATTCTGAATACCTCGTATACGTAACGTCAGATACTGGCGCTTGCGGTGACCAGCACATAATTTGAAAACTGAAGTGGTCCTAAACTAAACTTGTGAACTCCAGAAAATGATGGCCACTAACTTTTCAATCGATAAGTCTTCGTCTGTTGCATTACATGTTCTTCGGGAATAGTTCATTGTTTCGAGTGTTCCATAGTCTCTGCAATGTACCAGCGGTTCGTTTTTTCATCGATGGTTACACAGAAACTCATTCGTTGCGCTGAAATCGCATGAAATAATGCTGGGAAATGGTCTTACGGTTTCGCTTCTTGTCCAAAGCAAAAAAACGTGTTACTCATTGTGACGTAGCTTTCTCATGTGGACTATGACCTTTTGAGATGCCAAATATTTCAGCTATCTCGAGACCTTTAATCGGCGGTCAATCTGTACGTGGATCGTGTACTTTTGTCACGGTATCCTCCCTTGTAGCCGTTTTTGGTGCACTAGGCCTGGTTCATCAAAAATTATGTGCGTCACGATGAAACCCCATCAAAGAAGAAGAGTCCCGCTCTTTGATTTTACTGCACGATTTTCAAGAAAAAGTCGAATCCCCGACCGATATCGCTACTTTTCCGTTTTCCTAAAATGCGTACAGTCGTTCGTTTCTAGAAACAAAAATACAAGACTTATTTTTGCTTGAAGTGGGGATATCTTAGATTATCTTAGATATCATATCATTCTGGTATAAAGATTGGCTTCCAAACTCCTTAATCAAACACTGACAGGAAATATTCTGCTTCTACATTTTGGGATAATATAGGGTGATCAAATTCGAGGTTCCTATTTTTTAAGAGAAAATCTCACTCTCAGCTGTTACATTTTATATTGAATATAAGAAGCGGGTTGTGCCGACCAGATTTTATCTATTTTTGCTCATCCCATATACAAGTAATATGCCACATACTCAAAAAAATGTTCTCTCGGTTTCTTTAGGTACCTTGCATACAATCAGCAACCATATGGAGCAAGGTCAAGTGGATATATAGGTGGGGGGTTGTGTTGGAGGGGTCAAGTTTTCGGGCAATTGTATCTATTTTAGGCGCAAAGATACATTGTTATGAATAAAATATGTTCTGCAATTTTTCATTGAGATGACTCAAATATTGGCGGATATATCCAACATAAAGTGACCTAGAAGAAGGGCTCAGGAAAGTATTGACCCGATTCAACCCATTTTTGACACAATGAAATACTATTGCCAGAAAAGGATTCTATGTGAGTTTCAATTTCATATCTAACACATTGAAAGATATTTTCGGTCAAAAGTCAACTATAGGGATCGGGTTCACATATTCGGTACCTAGGGACTTGAACAGTTTTGTTTGGATTTAGACAATTATTAATCAAAAGGTGGCTTACTTTAAGGGAATTATTACCGCAAAATTTTATTCCGTTATATTAATTAATTCTTGATTTGTGTATTGGAAACTGAAAGAATCAAATGGAATTTTAAATTGTGTTATATGGGAAATACATAGGTGTGGTTGTAGTTCGGGGAAAATGTTTAAGCTTATATGCTAAGTAGAAGCCCTGTAGTTTACTAGGAAAAATAATTCATAGCTCGACCTCGCCCAACACTATAACAAAAACACTAATTTCTAAAAAATTAAAAAAATAATTAGTTTTTTTAATGATTCATTGTTTTTCCGAAAAAACATAATAATACATTAACTAAATTAATTTTTATATCATTAATATTAAATACATACATGTTGTCCTTAATCCATAAAAATATTTTCAAGAATTCCGTTCACGCAATAAAAAAAACCACTTGCAATTTCGAGAACAATGGAGAGTTTCGCGAATAAGCACGTGCGTTCGGAACGAAGTCTACTACTACTTGTGGGGCAGTATAGCGGCCTGAAGGTCATTCATTTAATCGGTTCATTGTAGAACGGTTACTTAGGTAACAAAAAAAATCAATTTTGAGTACCGTCGGTTGTCCGGTTTTCAGGGTAAATGCTCCTATGTGCAGCCTGCTGAATATGGCCTATTCGGTCGAATATTTTCCAATAATGAATGCTGGTTTTCAAGTTGGGTGATGGTGTTGCGAATAGTACGCTCAGTGGGCCGATTATGTTCACGTGAATTTTCGTAATAAAGTTGCAGGATTTGTAAACGTTGTTCAGTCGTAAGCCTTTCCATGATGAAGTGCTAAACAATACTGAACAAAATTAGCATCACAGCTTGACACGATTTACTCGTGATCTGTCAAAAGAAAGGTTATTGGAAAAAGTATTTTACTTGGATCACTTGTTAAATGTCAGCAAGCTTTGCGGGTATGAACCCCTCTATTTTCTAAGGAGTCAATCTTTTAAAATAGAAATTTGATAACTGGGAATATTTAACATCTGTGTTTTGGGAATATATGCGTAAGTACTTCTAAGGTCGACTACGGCACTTAAGTATTAAGCCCTAGAGTTTGTCAAAAGAGAAACAAAGAAGAAATAATGACCATTGGAAAACTTTGATACTTTGCTCCTTTCTTGACTTGAATATTTATGCTTTCATGATATTTATGAGTTCTAGGGATAAATGAAATTAAATGTAAACCTTTGTTCTTCCCATATTATAAAAATGGACTACAACAACGGACGAGAAGTGAAAGTCAGTGTGCCCAAACAGAAACGGAGGAACAAGTTCAGCAAGATTTTACAGCACTTAGGCAGAATTTGTAAGAAAACTGCGTAAAGGTAAAAATCAACGGCCAGTTGTCTCGAGTGAAACCGAAGAACGCTTGTAAAAGTTTACCAGAAACTCTAGCTTTCGATGGAATGCGCAGCTTCCATTGCGCTACTTGGCTGTCACTCACATTTGAATGTTATCGTGTACAAAAGAAAGCGAATACAAACAGTTAAATCGGTGTGTGTCTTAAAAAAAAATTTGCTCGAGTAAAAAGCGGCAAATAAAACCGAACAATAGAAAAAAGAAAATGCGCCAAAAATAACAGCTTGTTCAAAGCAATTGCGCTCGACTGCTCCTAATGGCGATTGCCCGCTTTGCCCGTGCTTTGGAGCTCACGTCCAATCGGTACCGCTGCCGGAGCACGTTACTCGTCTGGCGTCCGCGCAGAGCGGATGGCGCCAAATGAAATCACAACTTAAATAAATTCAAGTGAAAAGAAAAAGCTTTTGTCTGCCACGCTCAGCTCCAGATATTTCTTTCGTTGCTGCTTCTTTAACTTTTGCCATTGCTTCGCAATGCTTCCACATTATTTTTTATGTAAGCAACAGCGACACTCCGTTCCACCGGTGTTATTTGCTGCTGCTGCCGCTGCTGCTGTTGTTGTTGTAGTTGCTGCACTCGACGAATTTTTATTGCCCACGGATAGCTAGCTACACTTGAGAGCACACACTTCAGGAGGACCCACTTGAGCTGGAGGAGCACAACAACCGACCGCCGACCGCCGACAGCCACCTAACCCGCCCGCCAGACCGCCAAGTCGAGGAGTTTTCGAGGCTGGAAGCAGGGAGGCAGGCATTCAGAACTTCAGCTGGTGGCGCTGTAATCCGAAACCCGTTCAATTCATATGCTGATCGAGCATACTGGCGGTGCAAGCTGTCCAGTTGCTGGGTGCGCGCGGTCCGCGGCCTTTGTGGCGCATGTGGCATGTTTGCTTATGCAATTTCTATGCGCTCTTGTTGCAGAAGGACGTTTGTGTACGCCTGCCACGGCTGTCACTGCTGCCTGCTACTGCTATTAGCTGTCTTCATTGTTGTTCGTTTCTTGTTCCCTTACTGTTGCTGTTGTTGTTGTCGTTGTTTTCTGATGCCAAAAGTAGAATGACAATCAATTGCACTCGTAGAAATGTTGTGCGACCACCGTAACAAAAACAAAAACACCAACAAACAAATAAAAAATGACAGCGCAATAAGTGTATTTCGGTCCACAATGAAGAAACATGGAAATAAAAAATTAAATGGCTTGAATAAATAAAAGCGAAGACAAAGAGTGAAGAGCATACACTCCAAATAAATGAATTGACGCTAGCTAATGGTTGTCGGATACTGGGCCATGCACCGCAAACATAAGGGTCTCAACATCAGCGCAACAACAACAGCAACAACATCGAGCCGCTCGCCTGACAACGTGTCACTGATTCACACAAAAGCTGTGAAGGAATTTGATTGTAAGTGGCCAGCGGTCTACTGTGGCTCCGGTCCATTGCACATTCAACATCTACTTCAGCTTCAACTTCAAACAACTAATATTCGACATCGGCAATTGGTCACTTTTTATTCGTTCACTTCACTGCCTGCTTAATGTCTGCCCAACTGATTGGCTGCTGGAGACAACAAAACGGAAGTTCAAGTGCTCCCTCCATTGTACAAACAAATAGTATGTATAATAAACAATCAGTGTTATCTTGATTTCAAATTTTCCCAAAGGAAAAATTAGCTCTTGTGACTCATAAGAAACTTTTTTTGAAATACTTTGCAAGCTTTTGATATGTAAATGGTATAGCTTCGACTTGATAATTTATTTCAAAATAAAAACAATGAAATATAATGGCTTGTTTTCCGAGAGCTGTGAACTTTAATGCCAATGGCGCCAGATAAAAATTCTTTTTTAACACTTTTTATTTTGGTGTTTATCAAAAAAGCATATTCAAATCACTTTAAGCACCACTCTTTTGGTGTTCCACACGACAGAACAGAGAAACTGTCATATTCTTAAAAATTTTGGTCATCTAACTGACAAATTTGGCTTCACAGTTGACAACTTTGATAGCAAACATGTTAAGCAAGGAAATATCAAACTTACGAGTTTCTTAAATGCCATAATGAAAAGCGCTTGACAATTTTTTTCCACGTAAATGTACCATAGAAGTTTTTATTTCCACTGGGGTAACCCCAAACTATTAGGTCGCTGAAAAGTATTCGACAACCCAGAAAATTTCGCTAAAGTCTACACATCGCTAAAGTCTGTACAATATTTTCTGAATCGGATCCAACCCATATCAGTGATGTATAAAAATATGTTAAAGATTAAGCTACAATAAAAGTATAGACCATGTACCTTGTTCTCTCACAAGGTCAAGGTTTTTTTGTGTAGAACGCGATGGCCTTTGCATCGATTACCATGATAAAAGTCATATGCAGCGATGAGTAGCTTAAGCTTCATTTTAAACAATTGCGTTTTCAAAATCAAGTATATTCTCTAAAACTAGCATAAGATTGTTTTTATTTTTCCTAGAGATTTGAAGCTTTGAAATGCACCTTTTCCAAAAAAACCAAAGGTCGTCCACATCGACATCATCCAATTCGGAGACGAAAAAGTATACAACGTTTCCCATTGACTGTAACATGATGGCTAGCTTGATTCTTAATGAAATGCGGAGCACACCAAACATTAAGTTTTTGAGGATGCGTCTAAATAATAGCTTGTGGGTTTTCATCACTTCAGTTCAATCAAAAGAAAGCATGCGACGTTCTTGATAAATGATCGACTTCATTTCTTATTCAAATTAGATTTTGTGAGCCTGCAAACTAAGATCCTTTCACAAAATCCGCCATCCTGGTAGTCGGAAAGTATTGTGTCACAGACCCTATAGTGACGTTTTTTTTTCGAAAATATTGAGTGATTTTGGAATCAATCGTGCTTTCACTGGTCCTTCTGATATTCCAAAGATGTCAGCAAGATCTTTGACTGTTAATCGTCGATTCTCAAGCACCAATCAAGTAATAGCTGTCAAAAAATCTACTCTGATAAAAGTATTGCCTCATCGAAACCATAGATCAAAAACAGACCCGTTATATGAATAACTGAATACAAAAAGTTAACTGACCATGGGTTCGCATTCAACGGAAAACATTTTGCTAGTTTTTTCTAGTAAATTTTACCTTAGATGTTGAATGAAGATTAAAGATCTATGTATGTATTACAGGGTGGGCCAAAAGAAACCAAGGGGTGTAAAAGTTTAATAACTTTTTCGTTTATTAATTTTTTTTTATTTTTTCTTTCAGATTATATAGAGAACAATTGGAGAAAGGTAAATAACTGAACAGAGAACCAGAACAATAGAATTTTATTATTTAAACCAGAGATCATTTATTTTATCGCAAAGAGCATATCGTCGACATTTTAACGTCAGAATGTCGCCCTCTGAAGCACTGATTCGTTGCTTAGTTGATCGTCATCACCAACATGGCAGCGTAACAGATTTGCTTCGAACCGGTAGACCACGTTTAAGTCGCACTGCGGAAAATATTGAACGAGTACAGCAAAGTGTTAACGAAGCACTAGAAGCATCTGCCAGAAGGCGTTCTGCTCAGCTAGGAATGTCTCGTACGTCACTACGGCGCATTTTAAAAAAAGATTTACAGTTATACCCATATAAGCTGCAAATGGTGCAAGAATTAAAACCCACAGATCATCGGCAACGTCTAAATTTTGCAGTTAAATTTCAAGAGTTGGCCAATAATAAAATCAACTTTATTAAAAATTTGATTTTGAGTGATGAAGCTCATTTTCATTTGAATGTTAATAAGCAGAACTGTAGGTTCTGGGGTTCTCAAAATCCAAGAGCCATTCATCAACGCCAATTACACCCCATCAGGTGTACAGTATGGTGTAGGATCACATCTGAAAATGTCATTGGGCCTTACTTCTTCGAGAATGAAGATGGAAATGCTGTAACCGTAAATGGAGAGCGGTATCGGTTTATGATAGAAAATTTTTTACGTCCTGCTCTTAAAAACAGACCTGGTATGTGGTTTCAGCAGGACGAAGCTACTGCCCATACTGCCCGAGACACATTGGCACTTTTAAGTAAAATTTTTGGAGGGCGAATAATTTCCAGAAATTCGGAAATTATTCGGCCAGTGCGATCGCCAGATTTGACAGCACCCGACCATTTGCTTTGGGGTTATTTGAAGGAGCGAATGTATGTGAACAAGCCAGAGACAATCCTTGAACTCAAGGCAAACATTGGTGCAGAAATTCGAACGCTACAGGCACAAGTTTTGAAAGATGTTATGGGAAATGCTCTAAAAAGAACCCATCAGTGCGAAGCTGAAAACGGCGGTCATTTAAGAGACATCCTTTTTCATACTTAGTGTAAAAAAATTTCCCTTTTGTATATTATATAATCTGAAAGAAAAGATAAAACAAATTTATAAACGAAGAAGTTGTTAAACTTTTACATCCCTTGGTTTCTTTTGGCCCACCCTGTATATCTTAATCTTGATTGTGAAAAAACTTAGTATTTCGATAAAATTTGTTTACCCACTTTTGCAAATTGGTATACCAATAGGATATTTCGTAAAGCGTGTAAAGCAGTTAAGCAATACGCCCTTCGATGGAGATCTTACAGCAAGACTCTGCTCCTTGTTTAAAGTCAATATTCCTGGTTTTATAGCTTCAGATAATTAGCCGTCAGGAAGCCCAGATTTGAATCTATTGAACTACGTCGTCACTACCAATAGAAACTGTGCGTGTTGCTATTTATTCATTGCGAGCAAATTTTCTTAGTGCTTCCGTCACATATTCTCAACTAAAGATATATGTATGTATGTACATACTTATGTACATATGTATGTATGTACAAATATATGTATAAATATGTATGGTTCTGTTAGCGTAACTATGTATATGAGTAGCGTCTCCTTCCAATTGGCTCACTTAATTCGTTGATTGATGATATTTTTGATTTGAATTTAATTTGCTATTAATTGACCCAATTTTCCCCACAACAATTTGTCACAACAATGCACAAAAAACACATGGAGCAATACAACAGACTGCCAGCAACAATTGAGTACCCACAAAAAGATTGATCTGCAGCGATCCCAAATTAAAGCAGATTAAGATCAACAGTTATTTGCACAAAGCAAACAAAGCAAGAAGAATTACAGCAGCGCACCCAACTGTCTCACTCCACTTGCCACCCTTTCGAACTTCGTCCAGATACGATAACCGAAGTAAATTTCTTCCAATCTTACCGTCTTTGCTTCCTCCCGACGACCATCCACAAACTCGCCACATTCGACAGCGCTCGCTGTCTTTTGTCCACTTCACATATTTCAACCACAACCAGCCAATTTCGGTTCAGTCGAGTTCAGCTCAGCTCGGCTCGGCTCCTTTACTTCACGTTACTTTGCATTTCGCTTGTGTCCACTGGCAGCTTTTTAAAAACCCTCTTACACTATCGCCAACATAATTTGCGCTGCTTTAATGGCAATTTGTAAAAATTCACCCTCGTAACATGACAATTTTGTACTTTATCGATGATCGTTAATCAGCGGCAGAAACGCCGAAGCAACTACAGCAATAGCAACAACAATAATAACAATAACAATTGAGACGACAGAAACAACTGTAAAGGCAATGGCAATGACAGTGGCAGCAACAAGAAAGACAACAAAAAACATGGTTCAGCCGAAGAAAATAAAATGTGCACCAGCAATTTGTTGTTTACAGAAACTTTGCTCATAAATAAACGCAGTTGTTGTCAGCTCCGTGCCCGCCAACTGTCCCCGGACTCGGCTGTGTTCTGTTGATTGTGATCATCCAGAAGTAAAATCATATCCGCAAGTAAGGAGTGAAGAAGCGGTGAATGTGCGCGGCGCAAAAGAATGGAGATGGAAAGTTATTGTATCGCGTTGCATTGCGCGCTACGCTGGACAACTGCCGCTATACTTACATACCGACTAATATTCTTATTGTTCGCTACTTGCGAACTTACAGGAGTACACACACAGTATTGGTGAAAACTTACGCAGCTTTGAAGCAGTTCATCTGAAGCTAAGCGCGAGAATTCTGCATTTTAATGCCATTGGCGGGCGAAGCTTTTGCTGTCTTTTCCCGCAACTATAGGGTACCAGCTTTTCCACAGCTGCAAAATATCAGGGAGGCGCTTTGGATGGGACACTTGGATATGACACTTGCCCTCCTTAACACGTTTGCAGTGGTCGTCATCAAAAGGGAGATCTCTCTTCCGAGACTGTTTTCTACTTTTCATTGGGGGTGGCCTTCTCACCTTAGCTCACTTTCTAACGGATATTTTTTTGGCTACCCAGAGGATACTTGGTCTAAAACCGGAATTCATGAACTGCTTGAGCCATATGTAAAGGAATATTTTCTGGCCACTTCGAAGTGAAAGGCGTTCGGAGAACTTTCCTCACTTGCGTGAACTTCTACACATGGCTCCATCCTCCAATGGTAATTTACGGTTTACTGTAATAAAATATGCCTGTCGATGTGAAAGTATCTTGAGCCTTCGAGCTTTTTAGACAGCGTCGGAAAGCCGTTGGTGAAAAGTCTGCAGTCGATATTTTTTTGTTTAATATTAAAATTTGCGTAAATGAATGTGAGAGATTGAGGTTAATTCAATCGAAAGGGAAGGACTAACCGGTGGTGCTTTTTAGTCTTCTTTGTTCAGCAGTTGGATCGCAACAACTTTATCGTAGATCACCAATCGAGAAATGTAAGGACAACAAATCTTTTCCACTGTTGAGGACAACTTTAGGTCTCGATGGAAACGTCATTTCTCACATAAAAATTACGTCCACTATATTGCCAAGAACTTTATTTTGAAAGACTTGAATAACTTTAAAATTAGGTTCAGCTGAGCTGCCCTAGATCTGGATTCTCTACGACCAGGTCGGTCTAATTATTGCCTTATATATGAGTATTTTCGTCTTGTTCTCGTTCATTACCAGACCCATTCGCTTAGCATCCTTATGCAGTTTGGAGAAAGCAGAACTAACGGCGCGGTTGTTGAGGTCAATGATATCAAAGCGCCAAACAGTGAAACGGTGTTGTAAACTCGGCTATAACCGCGTAAGCAGTGACTACGCCAATAACGAAGAACCTCGTTCGTTAGATTGAAGCGGAAGCTTAGTACACAGTACAATTGCGTATTCTTTAACCAGACCTGGGTACTCTTGATTTTCACTAGATGTCTCCATAATATATATTGTATATTGAATATTGCATTAATATAAGCCGAAGAAGACTTTAGTTTGCGGCTAAGGTAACGAAGCTCGTGTTATTGAGAGACCGCCAGTTTAAATAAAAACATTTTTCATCCTTAAAAGAACGGTTATGAATGAAATTTTAAAGTTAAACGTTTGATTACTCTTCCCACTGGGATTAAGTGGATATTTTAACTGTTTTTTTTACCGAAGAAATCATCCTAATATGTCAACTAGTTCAACTATACGAATACAGAAATATCAATGCTTGTTGCATTCTACAGATTGAAGAAGTTTCTTCTCTACAATAAAAACATAGAACCAGAGAATAGTTGTCTTCATAATACGTTTTCAGTTTTGTTTCCTTGAGACCTACTGGAATTTATATCCCGAACAGGATTTTAGCCACGAATTAGTAACACCTAGAAGAAAGTGTAATTCTTATAAAATATACAAGTATGAGCAAAAAATAGTAATACTTTTTAATTTAAATTTCACCCGAAAACCCATTCGTCGAAATATTTTATTTTCTGTTGCTGTTGGTATAACTCTCAATGACGCCTGTGCAAAATGTCACATCAAAATGGTGTTTAGTATACGTTGTCTTTCTGAAGTACATAAAGTGCATTCGGCGATTTGAAAGAAATTATTTATATGCGGAATAAAGTTTCTGGGACCTGTGAAAACCATTTTGAAATGTCGTTTGGACCTAAAAAAAGTGAAAGTACAATTGCGTCGCATTAACCTCTGGGAAACAATGCTTTCCTACTACCAGGGTGTCATGAAATGTACACATTATTACTGGTGATGAGTCTTGGATCTATAGCTGCGACCCGGAAATCGGCCGAATATCGTGGCCGGCCAAACTGTTAACCACCGTCACATACTGCATTGATTTTTCCTGAATTTGTCGCCAAAATTTCAACCAATATCCTACCGCAACCACCGTGTTCACCTGATTTAGCTCCGTGTGACTTCTGGCTATTTAGCAAACCCAAATGACCGCTACGGGGAAACCGTTTTGATTCAATTGAAGACATTAAATTTGAATCGTTACGAGCATTGAAGGCTATTCGGGGAATTGACTTTAAGAAGTGTTTCGAGGATTAGAAAAAACATTGGCATAAGTGTATTAGGACCAAGTGCTATAACAATAAGAGGGAGGATATAGATTTTGCTGAATAAATTAAGAATTTTAAAATTATGAACAACGTCTTACTATTTTTTTCATGGTGTAGGATCATTGTGACGAGCTGGAAACTTCTTTATGTGAAGGGCATTACAGCTTCGGTGTAACCGAAGTCAACGCTTTTTCTTGTTTCTAATATTCTTCTGGATCGCTCACGCTTTACTATCATTTTGTGATTACCGAAAAATATTCCCAAAAGCTGTTTAAGTTTTCGCCAACACTGTACAGATTTTCGTTTAAATTTATTGAATGCGTTGGCCACTTGAAAAGCTATTGTATCTACTATAGTTGAATCGAGTGGTGCACAATTGTCAGTTACATTTACCCGCGCTATTGTGAATACATAAATATTTTGCTGTAAGTAAATATATCTAAGTAACTTTATATGCATATGTATATAACTATGTAAATATGTATATCCATTGTACGTTAGTGTAGTCCATGAACGCAGCGAGCCAAGTAGTCTCGTAATTTCTTAATTGTTTAGCTTTCCAACAACTTCTTTGCGATTTCATTGATTTGTTGTTTGGTTTGTTGTTGTAGATGTAGTATTTGTTGTTATTTGTATGTACATACATAACTATTCTGTCGATTGGCATCTATGGAATGCATGAATTAACACTGCAATGAAGGCTTAAGCATTCTATTATACCGAGCCATTCGCCTGAACTCAACTCAACTCTACTCAGCGATAGATAGGAATTGAATTTGTAGTTGCCATGTGTTGCTGTAGAATACAAACCTTTATTCAATATATACATACTTATATATGTATGTATATGGGTTATTACTCAATTAAACGGTTCATTGGTTGCATCGGCGCCCTGTCGTTAATTACAAATTATTATTAACAATAACACTGTGTAACAAAAATATGAAATATCACTCTGCACAACAGCATTTTTGGAGAGTGGGTACAGGATATTAGGGAACTTTAATGACGATTTCAAATCCGTAACCCAGATATCATAAGTATCTCAACCAGCTTTCGTATGGAAAACCAGAAAATACACAAATAAGAAAGTTTCCGTACAGGAACTTGATTTTGATATATTATACATATGATATAAGTACATAAGTATGTACATAACTGTCCTATCTGTAAAATTTCTTCAATTATTGTAGCGTTGCTGTAGACAATAAGTAAAAGGTGATCCATTTCGAGGTTCCTTAGTTTCTTAAAGAAAAAACACAAAAAACCTAAAATTTGATGGGGAAAGTTTATTATCATTCGAAAGAACATTCTTTGGTTTTTGTTTTTTTTTTTTTTTGAAGATTATCTCTTTCAAATGTTGGCCGCGGCTACGTCTCTGATAGTCCATCCGTTGAGTCCAATTTTCGATGACTCGATCGGGTATTTCGACCAATAACTGGCGACAAGCGTCATGTCTTGCTCCAAGGTCTTAGTCGAAGCGGGACGGTCCGCATAGTCTTTAAACTTTACAAATTCCCCCAGGTAAAAGTCTAATGGTGTGATATCACATGATCTTGGTGGCTAATCGACCATCTCAAAACGTGAAATTGAAACCAAATGTCGCGGAGATCACGAGCTTCAACTTCGTCAAATAGTCGGTTATCATGGCACAATAACGTACGCTATTGACGGTTACGTTCATTCATCATTTTTGAAGAAATATGGACCGATGATTCCACTGGCCCACAAACCCCACTAAGCCGTTGTTATTTTTTGGTAAAATGGCAGCTCTTGAATCTTGAATTGAGCTAAAAATGGGCCTGAACGAAATTTTCCCATAGAGCGAAGCGATATCACTTGGTAAGGTCGAGTGGCTCCAGATCTTTACAAGCTTTATTTTGTTCGCTTTCAATTTAAGATCTCGACGTAAACTATGCCAAGTCGTTCCATACGAGAGTCCGAGTTGCTGCGAACGGCGCCGATTCGACTATCCACAGTCTTCGTGTACAATTCAGCTACGGCTGTTATATATTCTTCACTGTGTGCTAGACGTGGACTGTTCGGTCGAATTTTATCCAATAATAAATGTTGGGTCTCAAGATGGGTGATGTTGCTATGAATAATACGCTTAGTGCGCCGATTATGTTGACCATAAGTTGAGCGAAGCGCACGAAATGTCTTTGCCATATTTAGTTAGTGTTTTATCGCACTTTTAGTAGTTTTCAACAAAACCGTTATTATCCGTTTGCACCTATTTTCACATTGTCATTGAAAAAATTTGTCTTGTGCAAGCCTGATTGATATAACCAAAGTGGTTTTAGAAATATACATATGTATATCGTCACCTGAAATGCAAAATAACGTAACATCACTTTTCGTAGGTTTACAGGAGAAGCAAAAAACCGTATAAAAAGAAAACCACTTGAGATATTGAAACAAAATTTTCAAATCTGAATTAACATGAAACTAAAGGTATATTTTAGAAAAAAAATAAAGAAAATAGTAAGCAAATTTTATAGTAGGTGTCTTACGTTATTTTGGATTTTCATTTATGAAACAAAATAACGTATGATCAATCTAAATTTGTATAAAAATTAAAAATTTGAATAAATGTTGTAATTTTTTCTTAGTTATTGTCAAACTTTGCAAAAGAATAGGCTGCTGAATTTCTAAAAAAGCACGGGTCTGAGCACTTGGATCATGGAGTCGCTAAACCGAACTCTGGCGGCTCCTTCTCTACCCATATACCGAGGGAGTTGTAGGTGGGAAGAAGCCCTTGGAGAAAAGGTACAGCGAGCTTCTTCACGGATGGGTCAAAGGTGGAGGGGTCTACTCTCAGGAGCTCTCTATCAACTCTAGTTTCTCCAACTTCCTAAGTATTGCAGTGTCTTCCAGGCCGAGATTGGAGCCATTAAGGTAGCAGTAGATTTACTATTCCGGAGTGCAGCATCCTTCTGAGGAGTGACCATCGACTCAGATAGCAGAGCGGCGATTCCAGCGTTGAACTCATTAATAATGAGAGAATTCAGAGCTGATCGAAGACCTAACCTCGCTATCAATAGCATCGAGTGTCTTTGTGATAAGAATGATATGAGTGCCAGACCACAGCGGAATCGCAGGAAACATGAGCTAGCAAGAAGAGGCACCCTAGAACCGCTATAGGTAGAATGGGGGCGGATCTGTGCTCTCGTATCTTATTCTATTACTACTCGGCCACAATTTTTACAGACGCTGTCGAAAAAGTCTTTTATCCAAGATCGTTCGCATGAGATCTAGTGATCTCTTTGCCCTCGGTAAGACAGCCTTTCCATACTTTAGAGACTTGTAACACGCCATTGTCCTATTGGCTTCCACGTAGTAAGGCTGGGAATCCTACCAGACGCCATCTTCAGAAGCTGTATGGAAGAAGATTAGATGGAAACAACTCAACACTTCCTTCTTGGCTGTCTTGAGCTAGAGAGGTCAAGACTTAATCACTTGGGGGCGCATACCTTCAGGCATCCCACCGAACTGGCGGAAAGCGTTTTGATAATTTATAAGTTCGAACACAGAGGTTCTTCTTTTCTATGGCCTCACAAATGACTACATATACATATGTATATAGTCGTCCACGTTTGATCAACCATGTAGCCTAAACTAACCAAAGCATATTGAAATTAATCACTAAAAATAAACATAAGCAATAAATGTAGGCTAACTTCGATATAAAAAAAAAACACACTCTGTTATATTTACATACATGAGTGATGATACGTTATTTTGTTTAACGAAATCAAGCACTTGATGATACGTTTTTTCGAATTTGTAATATAGATTGGGTATTTTTGATCGGAGAGGCTTAAAATTTGTGACACATATGTATGTATGTAATATGATGTGGTAAATCGTAATTAGTAAAAAACTCAATTTTGAATTTTTTGATGATACGTTATTTTGCATTTCAGGTGACGATATGTACATTAAGCCTTTTAGAGGCGGGAAAAATATTTTAAAGATTTTTAGACAAGAGGTGCCCTTCAAAATACGACTCGTTGTACCAAATAACAGTTTCGACGTACCATAGTTATGACACTTGAAATCTTTTCGAATAATGGCTTTCTGTGGCCCATTTACAATATCAAGCTTCTTCTTCCAAGGAACATGTTTACCAAGTTCCATCAATATACTTATCTTAATATTTACTAAAGTTACAGCTTTCAGGAACAGTCGGACGGACAGATAGACACCCGGATTTCAGTTTTTCTCGTCGTCGTGAAGATTTATATATAACCTTATACATAAGTATGTAAACATATAAACTATTACACTCCTTAGCAACATATTGAAAAAGTATAAGAAAAGTCACTCTTTATTAGCATTGATGTTAACAAACTATTTGTAATTGCTGTTATAATCCTGAGCAAACAACAAAGCAATGTAATTTGTTCGTTTTATGTTACTGCAAATCCGCCAAGTGATCTTCTGTAATTTCGTTACAGCATGCACAACAGTGTATGAATGTTACATACATATTTGCGTATACAACAAAACAGTTACTGTCTCGTCATCACGAAGCAGGTGAGCAGCGCTGCAGAAAATTATAAGTGCAATTGAATGACCGAATGTTAATGCATTTTCATTCGTGATCGTTAACATTTTCTGTTTTCTCCGATAGTCGTTTGTCGGTAAGGGCGCGTCGGTACGTGATTGAGATCAAAGTTTGTGAAAAACTAAAAAGTTGATAATTTAGTGAAGTTTTTTGGGCGTTCTTTAAAAATTATCAGAATCTGTGCATGTAAAGTGATAAGTGTAGTGTGTGTTAATTAAGTGAAAGTGTGCAAATGCAATTTAGTTGGTGTGGGAAGCATGTTTTAGCTTGCTTGTGTGAAATACATATGTACATATATGTATATGTATGTATGTATGTATGTGCTTCCACTCGAAGATTCCCGACTCTGCGCTATGAACGCAGCAAATATATACTTATGTATGTATGTATACATACATATATGCAGTAGTAAATGTAAGTTTAGTGAGAAATTTATCAATATTAGTGATTTTAAAGTGTTTTTACGTACGATTAATTGACAGAAATTAAATTAATATGTATGTATGTATAAGTACATATGTATATGCAGGCAATAGAAGGTAAGGATGAGCACATACTTACATACTTGTGTATGTACTTCTGTATGTATTTACATCCGTTTTATATTAAAACTGTTATATCTACTTATGTATGTTATATATGAATATACATATGTACATACATATGTAATTCACCAATTTCCAATCCTTACAGCTAGGATGTTAACATAATGTATATGAGTTTAAAATTAATGAGTGCAAATGTTTATTGTTGTTGTTATTATTATTTTAGAGAAGGAGAGAATTTAGTATAAGGAAATATCAATTAGCAAGTATGGAAATTATGAAATGAGAAAAAAAGATTCGAGAGGATAGGTAAGACAGGTAAAGAAAGAATGAATAGAGAAGTGTATGTTGTTGGTAGTTGGAAAAGTAGTAAATGACTATGCATACATATTACCTATGTATGTATGTTCACATTCAAACGTTAGTGCGGGTTACTTATCAAATTTTTATTCGTGACATTATTTTGTGAGAAATATACTAAATTTTGAATTTTTCGTACGTTTCTTTCCAATTTGTTGCAAGGTAACCAGAGAAAAACCTGTTTCGCTACTTCTTTGCGTTCCAAATCTATTATCACGTCTCATACTAAAAAAATGTTCCCTGGATTTCATTAAGGTACCTCACATTCATTAAGGTACCTCACGTACAATCACCAACAATATGGAGCAAAGTCAGCGGGAAGTTCGAAAATCCTGTTAATAGTTATATGGGATATAGGTTAAGATTTCTACCACTGTTATCTATTTTAGGATAGATACACTATTATGAGCAAAATACACTCTCCCATTATCATTCACTTAGAAGTGGGCGGTGCCACGTCCATCGTCCAATTTTGACTCCAGTTCCCACAAGACCCTCTCATAGCAGCTCGGGTGTAAAATTTTATAACTCTGAGCAAGGGGTTATTAAATGTTATGCCTTATATGACCTTGTGATGATGTTTATTGAACGCATGTTTGGCTGCTCTTCTTATTTGAATTTATCAGGGGAAATTTACTTATTAAATAGAGTTATGAGTTGGTCTTGAGTTGCCATAATTTCTTAATCTTCATAATTTTTTTTAAGCTGCTTATACTTTTCTCACTTTTAATGTCCTCTGTTCATCTCGATCGATACCAGTCTTCATGTCCTTACACAATTTCCATAATTTTAAGCGAATTTTCCAAATCCTCAAAAAATTTTCACATGTGTATGTATGTATGTATGTATTCGCAAAGCCGAGTATTCAATATTCAATAAACCAAAAATCCCACCATTCCTTGGACAAAGTAATTTATCTCAAACCTGAGATTTTCTGTGTATTTTCAATTACTTTGCAGAAATGTACGGATATTTCTAAACAAAAATGTGTAGAAAAAATCGGGTTGAACCCATACGCGTACGCGCACATTAGCTGACTGTATCGTGAGTATGTTGACATTTTCTGTTACCTTTCGATCGGTTTTTGAAGGTAAGAGAAAAATTATAATTTCACTAATGTCCAACGTACATATGTATGCACATGAAGGCACGTAAATATAGTATACTTACATGCATATGTAAGTGAATGTTTTCATCTAGAAATAAGCTTTTTGGAATGCGTCGTTGCTTATGACGCGCATAAGTCACATATGTTTATGTATATGGCGATATGTACATACATACGTGTGTGTATATGTAAATACCACAATAAGAATTTATATTCATGATGCAATGGCATGCAATCGACTGTTTTTTCGAACCCTTTTTCAATCTTTATTAATTACCATACATACAAAAATACCACTGACAGTTATTCATAAATATTTACTCATACATACTTATGCTTGTGTGGACTTTTGTGAGCGTGTTGTACAATATGTGTAAGAATTTTTTCATGAAGTTATCATTAGAATATTTTAATATAAATCTGAGACGTGCGCGAAGACTTTAATAAGTTCACTCCAATTGTGGTGATCCGAAGCGTGATCGAACAAAAACCAGTTTTTTTCCGAGAATACAAACAGTTGGTACGTGAAACTTTTGTGTGAAAAGCCTTTGAAAATTTAGTAAAAAAATTTTGGTGAAACTCGAAGGGAGATATTGGAGCTTTCTGAAGAGAGGTAGCTCTGAAATATTCAAAAAAGCTTGAACATTTAATCTTTCTTCGAAAAATAGTTTCATAAATATGCATTTCGTAGTTCTTAGTAATCTCTGTGTAGTTTGTGGCGATGTGGTTTCCTGATAAGACTTAATTTCTTGAACACGGAGGTGAAAATAAGCTCCGAGTTTTTAGGTAAATTTCTAGCCATGTCTCAACTTATTGAATAGCTTCCACCAATTTTGGGCGATATGAGCATTTAGAGATTTGTAACATATGCCCCATCAGTTTCAGTTTACTCAGAGATTATTCCTTATTCGTAAATCACTATCATAAGAAAATGTCTTTCATCATGATAATTACTTAGCTCTACCACGGAACGTACATATACATATGTATATGATTTCCTTATTAAACCTTTCTCTCTAGAGCTGAGTATTTTATTCAGCTATCATTGTTCTATGTTGAAAAAGTACTGAAAGTCTTGATAGCTCATATCATAACGTTTCCGTAGCTGTTCCTTGTAATTCTCAGCAGATTTTTCAGCTATTATGGTTTTTAGTTAAACAATGGTTAAATGTATTGCTAACTAGTATTATTTTTTTTTTTACCGAAGCATGCGCGATTCATACCGTACGCTCAGTGCACCTCTTTCGGGACAACGCTCGATCTATGTACCTACTTATATTTCGCAATATGTCGAACTTGCCTACGTACTAAACCTTTAAACTCTGTTGAGCGTTTGAGCGCAAGGCAAGCATTCGATCCGATTCTTATACTTCCCTATTTTTGTAGGTTAAAATCGAAAATTTAAACATATATTTCGCCGCTGCGGCTGGGTCGAATAAGTTCAAACCGAGAGGATCAATTTTCGACCAGCAGCACTTAGGGCCTTAGGTCAGAAATAACGCCACGAATAGTCTTTTTAAGACATGAATCGTCTCGGTGTTATTTGCGTAGACGAGCACTTCACATAACTGAGCAAAAAATAGTAGAAAGGCGTTAAATCGAACGATCTTGAAGGCCACGTCACATACCACGACTCCAGATGATATGCTGATTGGTTGTCTCGTTGACTGTATGGCATGTAGCACCATATTGTTAGAAGCAAAGATCGTCGCCCACATCAACATCCTCCAATTCAGGTGCAAAAAAGTTATTAACCAGGGTTCTATAGCATTGCTCATCGCCTCTGATTGACAATGATTCCCTCCACCCCGAGAACAGAGCATTTCAAATAGTGCGACAATTTGGATTTTAACTGTACCCATTCCACCAAAAGTGAGCTTCTTCACTGAACTAAGTTTTCTTGTGATCGGTGGCTATCTCGTGTTGAGCCAAACCTGAATTATGTTCGGGCTCAATTCTTTCAGAAGTTGGATTTTTTTAGTTCGCCAACAAAGGTGCGCATTGTACCGACTTTGCTGGACATTTACGTCGATATTATATTTATAGTACTTTAAAAGGTGATCCACTTAAAGAAAAACACAGAAACTTCAAATTTAATGGGCAATTTTTATGATCATTCGAAAGAACATTCTTTGCCACTGATTTTTCGAAAACTATCTCTTTTAAATATTGGTCGTGGCTATATCTCAGATGGTCCATCCGTTGAGTCCAACTTTCGAAGACTCGTTCGAGCGTTTCGACCGGTAACCGGTGAATGAAACTCGTTCGTGAGTTTAGGGTCTCAATCGAAACGTGAATGTCCGCATAGGAAAAGGTCTAACGGTGTGATATCACACGATCTTGGTTGCCAATCGGCCGGACCAAAACGGGAAATTATCTGCTCACCGAAATGTATCCATTGATTGATGCGTTGTGCGGGAAGTTGCGCCGAGATCACGAGCTTCAATTGCAGGCATCAAATTGTCGGTTATCATGGCGCGATAATGGTCGCCATTGACAGTTACGTTCTCACCGGAATTTTGCAGCAATATGGACTGATGATTGCACTGGCCCACAAACTATACCAAACCGTAGTTCTGGATGAAACGGTAGCTCTTGAATCTCTTTAGGTTGCTCTTCGTCTAAAATGCGGCAATTTTGCCTGTTTACATACCTATTAAGCCAGAAATGAGCCTCATCGCAAATAAAAATTTTGCTCGAAAACGTTGGATCTTCTTGAAACTTTTCAAGAGCCCATAAAGCGAAGCGATGTTGCTTGGAAAGGTCGAGCAGCTTCAATTCTTGGACAAGCTGTATTTTGTACACTTTCAATTTAAAACCTAGTGATCTGTCAAACAAGGCCGTAAGATGAAAGCGTCATTGACACAGCTGGAATAATTTAGTTTCAATAGCTTAGAGCCACTTGCAAGTATACTTCGCCTGATACTGCCTTGATATTCAAGTCGAAGACTTATAATTGTTTGAGTAAGTTATTATAACCTCAATATATAAAGCAAAAGTATTGAAAGGATGCCTCAAAATAATTTTGCTAAAATTCTGAATTTTTTGATATTTCAATTAATTTTCGCAAATTTTTGGCCAATTTATGGTATAAAGTCATTAAAAACGCACACCACTTCATTTAGTTTAGTTTAAGTAAATTGAAACCGTTTTCAATTCGAAAATAATATGTTGCAGAAACTTTACGCAAGCTAAAAATAGCACAACCTATAAATGCATGTGAGTTGGCGCGAGTATTGGATATGTGTTATTTGGGGAGGAAAAATTGCGAAAAAATTGAAACTTCCACTTTCAACAGAGTAAACTTTGCGCCGCATCCTTTTTGTCTCAATTAGTGGCACCAAAAGGATACTACGGATAACAACATTAAAGTAGAAAACGGAAGTTGGCCACCAACTAGCAAAGGAACAACCAACCAAACGACCAGTCAGCCAGCCAGCTCAGCCAGCCAAGCGCATACCAGCAACAACATGCCAGATGATGCGACGCGCCGCGAACGAACGAGGATGAGCAACGGCAGCGACGAGCCGGCACTTCAATATTCAAGCGTAAAGTGCAAAACGCAGAGCGCACAGCTGAGCAGCGTACAACTTGTAGCAGCAATCATCAGCCAACAACAAAAAAGAAATACTAGACGCGAAGGACAGCCAGCAGTGGCGCTTTAGTCGCTGATGCAGCAAAGACAAGTCAAAGGCGAAGGAAGCAATGAGCACAGAGTAAAAATAAAAATGGAAATGCAATGGCAACTGTTGAAATGTAAGCTAGTGGATATAGAGAATAACGGTAAAAACGGAAAAAACACACGAGGGTAATGCTAAAAATGTCTTAAACTACAACTACACTGAATAGCGGTAAATTGGCGGGATTGCGGGACCATGCTGACGATTCAACTCAACAAGAGAGCGTGTAAAAATGCCAAAGGAATAAAGTTTAGCGCATTAACCGTTAAGAACTTTGATTTCGCATGGTTGCCACAAAACATTACCAAGAATAATTAAAGAACACTAGTTGTTTGATGAGCGTGATTTCGCGAACTGATTTAGCAATTTCGAAACTCATTTGTATTTATTGATCACCGAACACCTCAAACGGCCAGCAGACAGACTGGCTGTGGCAATGACTTCGACATTATTTACAAACCAATCTATAGACATACATAAAACTTGGACCGGGTAATATATGAGGGAGGCGCAGGAGAGCGGCAGTAAACAAACAGCAGGTGAGCGCCGACCACAAGATGTGGCTAGAACGGAAAAAAGAAGAAGAAAAACTGGAGTAAAACACTCAGAAATCAGCTAATGGAACAAGCCACAAAATGATGCCAATTTAATCAAGGAGTGTGCTATGCCGTTGTGCCTGTATGTGTGTCGGTTTTCATTTTCATTACAGGAGTCGCGCCACAGGCGGATCTCAACTGCCACCGTCTGTTTACATTTGTGCAGCTCGAGGGTAAATGAACGACTTTCGTCGCAGTGCCACTCACTCACACACACACACACCATCAGCACCTAGACACCTATCGATACCGTGCGACACACCGAGTCACCATAGAGTAGTTACAGCTGGCTTGTGAGGATCTGCTCAAGCGGACAACTGCAAAATAGTACAATCGCTTTTTCATGTTCGTCACCGCCGCCGCCTGCTCGTTGCCTCCGAGCGCAATGTTGCAATGTCATTTCATTCATAGATACTACTCCGACTTCTACTTCTATCGCCTCGGTCCGTTGTGCTGACCTCTGCACTTGCACCATCAATATGTCGTCGCTTGTCGTTGGTCGAGTGAGAATGGGTGCTTTGTGCGGACTTTTGTAACTTACAAATGCAATTTGAGTTTAGATCATTTCCACTGCAAATGATTTCTTTCCTGTTCATTTCTCTCATTCGGTTTTGGTCGGTTTTTTTCATTTTTGTGTCGGAATGAGTTTTTGTTGTGTTTCATTTTTGCACATTTGGTTTTGGAAATTGTGGGTCTTTGCAGCGAATTTTCGTTTAGCAGATTGTGTGGCGAAAAAATGTTGATAATGATGGTGTGCACTGCCTATTGTTTTTTGTACTTCTGGTTGCAATAACCAGCAGCCAACAGGCAACTTATGTTGTCAATCTAACTGCAAATGGAGGCGTACAGTGTTTTGTAGCAGGCGAAATGATTTGCTAATTTCAACATATAAAATATAGAATACTACTTTATATAACGGTTGACCCAAGTATTGGGTATTTTTTCAATAACCTTTTTTTGATAAATCTCGCGTGAGTTGTGTCAAGCTTTCATGTTATTTTTGTTTAGTATTTTTGTGGCATTTCATCTTGGAAAGTCTTAAGTTTGCACAACGCTTACAAATCGTCCAACTTTATTACGAAAATTCACGTGATGTAAAAAATATGTTTCGCCTGCTTCGCTCAACTTATGGTCAACATAATCGCCTACTGAGCTTACCATTCGCAACACTATCACCCATCTTGCGACGCAGCATTCATTATTGGATAATATTCGAGCAAATAGACCACGTACAATACGCAGTGAAGAAAATATAGCAGAAGCTAAGAGTGTACACGAAGACCGCGAAGAGTCGATTCGGCGGCGTTCGCAGCAATTCGGACAAACGTATGGAACGACTTGGCGCTTTGAGGAGCAAGTTCGTTGAATCAGAAGGAATCAAATGGATGACAGGCAGGCGATGGTCGTCGACCTGCAAAAAAAAGTTTTGACCAAACTTCACAAATGGACCTCAAATGATTGAATAAATTGTATATGATGAATCCAAAATTAGCTTTTTTAGTTCGTATGATACGTATTACGTCTGTTACGGGAAAATGGTTCAAAAATAAGTGTCTGACGATTCTTCGAGAACAATGATCCCGCAAGTTCTGGAGATAGTTTTATTTACTTTGAGGTTGGAGATCAGTAGATCTCCATGCCGTAATGAGGGAGATCCGAGAAAATTAAAGGAAGATGAGAGATATGCATTGGCTACAACCTTACATCAAATGAAACCATTTCTACGAAAAAATAATCTAAACACATTAAGCAACCAATAAACCTTTTGAGGGACGTTACTATCCTTTAAACTACTGAAATCTCTGGAAAGTTTTGTATAATCCCTTAAGCATCGACAATAACTTATTATCATGTGGAAAGTAATTTCATAATCCCGCCGTTATTGAAACCCTCACCTCTATTGGGAAAAACTTGGAACTGTCGATGTTCACAAATTTCCCTTGAGGCGAATTTTTGATCAGGAAAATCTTTCATCATAGGCGGAATGAGGTAGTCATTACTCAACACTAAGTTTGAATTATAAGCCGGATTCATAGGAATCTCCCAATCAAAGCTTCTCGTGAGTCAAAATGGATGTCTACTTTCTGGCTTTGTTCTGAACGGAAAAACATGTCTTTGATATTGGCCACAGTTGGCCGCTTTAAGGCGATTGTTACTTTAGACCAATTGTTGACAAGTTGTCCTGTTGTTGACAGGCCCGAATTAGGATTTTGATCTTGTGGGAGCAGCTAATATTAACTATGTGATTCATAAATGGATCGATATTGTTGCGATTTAGCTGTAATTCTCGGCTGGAAATTCGGTCCATGAGGCTCGTGTGCTAGTCTTGCATTATTTAGTATCCAGTCTTATTTATTGATTCCAAATGCTTTCTTGTGCAATGTTCAGCTCCCGAGCAATGGAAATAGTGTTTTCATGACAGTCGTACTCCTCAACGATTCCTAGTTTATTGTCGATATTTGTGTCCTTCCAAAGCTTGGTGCAACTTTGACATACAAATTATCGATTCGGAATCAAAAAAACTAAAACTCTTAGTGTCTACGTGGTTATAGCCGAGTTAACAATAGCCCGACAGTCGTTCTTCTTTTTCGCTGTTTGGCGCCAATTGGAGATTCCAAGTGTAGTCAATGGGGTTTTCCAACGGAATGGGGCCTTCCTCTTCCTCTGCTTCTCCCGGCGGGTACTGCGTCGAATATTTTCAGAGCTGGAATGTTTTCATCCATTCAGGCAACATGACCTAGCCAGCATAGCCGCTGTCTTTTAATTCGCTGAACTATGTTAATGTCGTCGTATATCGAATGCGTTATTCGCCGTCTCTAACGCGCAAGGGACCTTTCGCAGAATGGTTGATGATGAGTGACTTATAGAGTTTGATCTTTATACGTCCAGAGAGGATTTTACAATCGCCTGACTTTCGTTTTCGTCTAGCAGGTATCCATCTTGGCAGCGTTCTGAAATTACACCCAGTCAAGCAATCAAATAGCAGTCTGATCAGTTTTTTATTACGAAATCTTGTCTTTCTAACACCCGTTCGGGGAATTAGAAAAATAAAGCTTTCTATCAACTATACATTAAGTCCCTAACCTTTTGCATATATTTTGGACTCTTTCTGAATAAGTTTTCCGCACTTTAAAGCAAAACTTGCCACTGTTTCCAATGAAGGCAAGCTAACATGTTAAGCTCCTTTCTGGGCGTTGATTATTTCGTTCATATCTGCTACCATTTACTCTTCCACCCCTCCCGCCTAACTGCCAACTGAAGCGCACAGCGACAATGGACACTGGCTAGCCATGAAGGCGCTCCATTTGCAATTTACTCAGCTTGAGATTTTCTATAACATTCTGCAGGAGTTAGCTCGCAACTTACTGCAGCTGCAACACGACAGCTGTTTCAACGAAATTGTCTATCTGTGTGTCTGAGTGTGTGTTGGTGTCGTTTTTTGTATTTTCTATTTTTGCATTCGCATTTTCCCCCGGCATCCAGGTTGTGTCTCTAATAATAATTTTGCTTTTCTTATCGGTCTTTATGATCAATTTCCGAGTTGACGTTGATGCTTTTATTTGCGTCTTGCCGTCTTGCCGGGATTGTACTCGTGGTAATCACTTGCTGCAGCAAGCGTTGGGCGCGTGGGTCGAGCGGACGGAAGCGTTGCTTGGTGTTGGCTTGCAGGTTTGCTCGGTTGGTTGGAACTTTTTAATAAGACGATGTTTATCAATTTCACATTTCTCGACATTTGCATTTCGCTTTCCTCCTTTTTTGCAATTTTTAATTTAAATTCCCACCGCAGCGGCCATTTAGCGCACAGTTCGCGCGCGCTCATTCGACATTCAGCGTTCGGCGAAATGCCGCACTCGTTCGAATTCATGCATTTATGGCGTTGCATTCGCAGAACGCTTCGCCCGTTGAGATTTTTGTTTTGCATCTTAATCCGCTGCCACACTGTTGTCATTGTGAGTTTTATGAATTACGCGCCGCAGCGGCTCAATTTAATTTTTTCGCACTCGCTTATTTAAAGCTGCTCCTCGTCCACTCAACTATGTCGCTATGCGCTGAGGGGGCGTCTCTCGCCCCTCGTCGATCGTTGCATTTGCATTGCGCGCTGCGGCAATGTTATTTCGCGGCAAACTTTTTCGCGCGTTCGCTGACTCTTTAGCATTTTAAATAAATATAGCTGTATTTGCTCCACACACACGCATACATGTGTATAGTTGTTTGCCTGTGTGTGCGCGCGTGAAATACTTTTACTCGTTGTTCGTTGGCCGCCATGCCCGTCAACCCTCAGTTCCGTTTCCGCTTTGCATTTTGTGCTGTCGCGCGAGCGAATTGCTGTCGGTCGGTCGGTTGGCTGCCTGTTCGTTTGCTTGTTCCTTCACCAGTTGACTAACTACTTGGTTTGCTTGCGCCAACATTTCCATTTCCAGCGCAAGGCAGGCAGTGCAACAAGGCGCAAGGCAGCGGCAACAAGCGCCGCGAAGTCAATAGCCAAAGCGCCGCGTTGCTACTTGCGCGGCATGATGTGGTGCGCTGCAGTGCAGTGCACTCGTGTGGAAGCAAGTGCAAGTGATGCCATCATCAGCCCCGACACCGCCGTGGCAACAACACAACCGGCCTGCTGTACGCCTCCAGGCCATACACTGGCTCCCGCTGCAGCCGCGCTTGTATCATCCTCTGAAGTGCGGGTGTAGCACATAACAGCATTGTACGAACACAGCCAGGCATGTTGGTGTAACAAAAAATAATATATGCTCATATGTACATACGCATATGCGCGCTGCAATAACAACAATATTATAATGTGTATATAAATATTTTTGTGCTGGGATTTATGCCGCTTTCGTTTCCGTTAGTTTCGTCCTTTCCACGCTTGACGGCCTATAAAAAGGCATAAGTAAAAAAGTATAAGTAACTGTGTTTGTGTGTGAGTGTGTGTGTGTTTGTGCTCGCATCACTTCAAAGTTCTTATTTTTTGCTCGCTTGTTTCAGCGTTTATGTTGCAGTTGTTCTCTTGTTATTGTTGTGTTTATCATTATACCATGTGCATTTTCATAATTTGCAGTTCAGTTTACGCTTCTTGCCAATTTGAAGTTAAATTTAAGTTAATGACCTTTAAGTGACTCGCTGCAACATTGTTAGGCAAAGCAGCAATCATTGTGAAAACCATTTTATTTTACTTTAACGTTTTAAATAGTCGCCTTCCATTCGCCACTTTCTTTCTATGGTTCTGCTCTCTTGGTTAAAATGTAGATGGCAGAGAAACAAGTATGCTATTAAATTTTCCATTTCAATTTGATGTAAATATATATGAATTTATGTATGATAAACTTTGAGTAGTAAGGTCCTGCCATAAGTTCTGTTACAAGTTTAGCCTGTTATAATAGGAACCAAGTAGAGGTACTTTTTCAATAGCCTTTGCCTTTGGATCGAAATTAAATGAGCGATGTGGAGGCTTCTGTCGGGAGACACCGCTAGAGGTGGCATCTATACCCCAATTTCATGCGATTAAAAACAAGTCAGTTGTCCGATGTCCTCTGTACCAATGGACCTCCAATAAGCTTGACAGGCGCTGCTAAACAACCAAAACTTGTGCGACAGCGAGATCCTTGTGGGCCAACGTGATCGTAAGAAGTCCTCCGAACTACTTGCACTTAGCAAACTGGCAAACTGACTGGTCAAGGTCCTATCGGTATACACGCGGAAAGGCTAAATATTTAGTGTATCTTTGTCAAAGTTATATGGGAGGAGGCGGGGTGGAATTGTCACTTGCTTCACTATAGCAAAGCTTTTGCTAGACTGAGATTGAAATAACTCGGTAGACACACATTTAAAAATGTGGCGCATATTCTCGGCATCTTTTTACAAATATCTTTGCGCAAACGCCGCATAACACTCAAATAGTATTCCTTGTTGACAGTTTGGCAAGTCAGAAGGAATTTGGAGTGCACCACACCTCGATAATCGAAAAAACGCTGATTTTTTATATGTTTTGTCGTGGTATTTTCGTGGTTTTTTCGGCTTCGGCTCACCTTTGCCACAATATTCGTCCGATTGATCGTCTGTTTCCGGGTCGTAAGCACAGATCCAAGACCCATCGTCAGTAATAATACGTTTCATGACATCCTGGTAGTCGGGACGCATTGTTTTACAGACGTTAACGCGACGCTTCTTTTCGAAAAAATTTAGTGATTTTGTGGCTTTTACTTTTCTTAGTCCCAAATGATCTTTCAAAATGGTTTTCATTGATCCTTTCGATATTCCAAAGATGCCAGTAAGAACTCTGACTCTTAATCGTCGATTCTCAAGCATCAATTCTCTTATTTTATTGACGTGTTAAAGCGTTTTTTACGGGTGAGCGGGTAGAAAATGACATACCGTTGCTGTAACGGCCACTTGCAGGTCACTAAAAACCCTCTAAGTAACCGTCGCCCACCCTGGACCACATTTGCATTACTTCAGGGTGGCGTTCCATTTTTCTCAAAGATTTATATCTACGCACCTGCGTCCGCTTCTGGTTTTTGCTGCGTAGCGTTATTTTCTGGAATTTCCGGATAATTCCCCAGTTTGCATCACTCTCCAACATAATGCTGATTAAATTGTCCGCGTTTATAGATCAACCAGATATTCTACGGCGGTGCGTTCTCGTTGCCAGCGCAAACATTCAAATAATGTATGTTCAGCGCCGTCTTCTGTCGCGTTTTTGTATAGGCATGACGGCTTATCGACTTTTCCCATTCTGTGGAGGTACTTTTTGAAGTATCCGTGGCCGGATAACTGTTGGGTTGTGTAAACATCGACTTCTCAAAATGGACGGCTTATCCATAAGTTTAGATCTTTTATTAGTCTGACCGTCCATCTACCGCGACTCTCAATCTCTAATCACGTATAACTAATATTGCATCGCCTGACACTGTTCGGCTGATGCAACTCTGACGGCTGCAGTGCGGTGCACTTTGGCTACAACCTTACGCTGGTTTTCCTTTTTAAGCACGTTTGCTCAGATCTCAGCTCCGTACAATAGGACGCTGTCGTCGACATTAGTAGATTTTTCTTTTCTTGGCTGGGGCCTCCATTACTCTGCTCAGTTGGGAGATCATCTTCGCTGCCTTTCCTGAGGCGTGCTGGATTTGTAAGAAGGTTAGTCTGGGGTCCAGTCTTACGCCTAGGTAGTTTACTGCTCTTTGTGACCTAAGAATATCTGCAATTGTTTGCATGCTTATCTCAAGGGGTATGTGCTTGTTTGTTAGCAGTAGTAACTCTGTTTTCTCTGTGGCAAGCTGGAGATTGTGTGAGTCGAGCCATGCCTGCGTCCGTAGCTTGACCTGTTTAAGATTTCTCCGCAATTCTTGTGTGTCTCTTGCAGTAATTACTGCTGCAATGTCGTTCGCGTAGCCAATTGGGTACGTTTCGTCTGGCATTTCGAGTTTTAGTATAATGTCGTAGCTACTGCTCCACAAGTCTGGACCTAGAATGGATCCTTGTGCTGCTCCTGACGTTCAGCGTTTAGCTGCAATACAAACGGATCCATCAAAATCAAGTCTTTGTATGGAAAAATTGTTAACTCGATAAGATATCTTCATGAAATTTGGTATTAGTTTAATCTTCGAAGAAATTGCTTAAAAGCAATACAAACTGATCGATCTAAATCAAGATAAATATATTTTCATATTCTTTTATGCTACCTGTGAAGGTTATTATAACTTCGGTACAGCCAAAGTTAACGGTTTTTCTGGTTTTATTTTGAAATGGGTGGCAACCTACTAACTGTTTTAAACTTTACGAAAGAAACACATAGCTAAATTCGTTTTTGCTTCACCACGGTCGGGTCTTGTATACTGCGAATGCGACGGATTTTCGTCGCGTAACACAATTTCATTGCAGTCCAACGATTTTAACTGTATTACGTGACTAAAGAGCTTAATTCAGTAAGCTTAAAAATGTATTCTTTTAATTTAAGTATTCTAAACACTTTGCTGTTAGCTCTAACTGCGGAGAATTAAGCAAAAACAAAACGTAGAAACATAGAAATTAGAAAATATGGCATTGGCAGCTGTGACGCTTGGCAGAGTGAAATGAATGAAGAAATTTTAATTTTCCATTGTTTAAAGAGTCTGCGCTCGACTTTAGCCCAGTCGGATAGAAGCAGCTAGCAAAAACACCCATTCATGTAAAATAATGATAAAAAGTCGTCGGCGACGGAAGTGACGTAGAGACGGCGCAATGTCAGCAAAATTCATCACTTAGTACACAAATATGCCGCCGCATGCCGCACACTGCATGCCACCGCGCGCCATGTCGTACCCATGGAACCACCAAGCAGCAACACTTAAAATGTCTGCGGCGTTCTATGCAACGCGTAGACGCGACTCCTTAATATGGCGACTGCTGATATTGCTGTTATTATTGTAGTTGGCTGCAATTATTGTTAGTGCCATCCATTGCCGTTGAATAGTTGAACGTCTGCAGGCCTCCGCGCATCATTCAGCATTCATTCAGCGGCGACTAATTAACTCGTTTAACTATATTAAATATTTCAAATAGCGGCAATGCGCGGCAGTCAAGTGCGCGCCCGTCTGCACAGTCTCGAGTCGTTGACGATAACAACAACAGCAACAACATTTAAAACAAAAACAACATTACTAAAAAACAAGAGGAAAAAAATAAAAATAAATTAAAAATAGAGACGTTGCGCGGCAAAAAACTGGAAAACAAATAAAAGTCAACTGCAGCGCATTGCCGCCACCCGAAGCAGACAGCCATTGCCGTTTCATTCACAAAATTACTACACTCGTACTACGAGTTTACTACTACACTACTCTACTACTAGTGCCGCCGCTACTATGCGCGCACACTGTCAGCGCTGCGCTGTTGCTGACAAGGATACGGCCGAAGGAGCTGGTGGCGCGTGGGCAACGCTGCACTGGTGTGAGGCGCCACCACGCGCACAACTCATACCCGCGCGCGCGCATACTAAAGCCATACTGAAGTCAGCAAATTGTTGTGCATGCCAATGTGGCGGCGAGCGCGGCAGCGGCATACACGCTAGTAGCTGCGCTCAACTTGTAGACGTTACATGACGCCGGGCCGGCGGCAGTGTGCCTATACGGGTGCTGGTGCAGGATAATGCCGGTGCAATATGTTGACGCTGCTGTGCCGTGCTATGTTGTGCTGTGGCGTGCGCTTGCGAAAGTGTGAGTAAAAGCTCGACGTAAAAGCTCATGTTTGGACGCGACTGCAAGTGTCAGCCAATGTGGCAGGCAGTTGTGGCAGTGATTGCATGGATGCCACGAATAGCTGCTGCTGCCTTACTTCGTGTTTCACTTTTTTCTGCCTCTTCTTTTATTAATTGCAACAATAAAATGCAACGATTCAGGCAGCCACCGGCATTTGAAAATGGGTGCGCGCATAGTAAAACTGGCATGCGGCATGTGGCATGCGGCAGTGAATGAAAATGTAAATAGCATTACGACGGTTGCCGTGAATATCCAACGATTCGGGTGGTGAGCGGCGCGCGGGCAGGTGCAATGCACGTTGTATTTGCGCTGTGTGGCGGAAAGGCTTTTGGCAGTGCAGTGAACTTGCCGCACAAAACGAATAAAAAATGAAGTGCAACTCATAGCAACAAATCTGTATATGCAGTAAATGCTACGTGACAGCCTATGCAACGACGACTGTGGGACGCTGACAGCGATGATGACTAACGAGCAGTGTGGCAATGATGACTGACTTACTGACTGACTGCATGCACAGATAATAGCGGCACTTACACGTATACCGTTATATGCATGTACATACATACGTACTTGTGTAGCATTTGCATGTTAAGCGCTGCTCTTCACACAACGACCTCGCTGTGCTGGGTTCGCCTGGGCGTATGATGAACATATTTGTCAACATTTTTAAAAAATTCATAAAGTCATGTGCACTTTTTGAAGTTGAGGCTTTTCGCTTGCTACTCGCTTTTGGTTTTCATTTCGATTCTTTTTTGTTTTTTTTTCTTTGGTTTTCATTTCGATTTTTTGTTGCTTTTTTTGTTTTTGAGTTTTTGCAAAATCTGCGCTTTTCTTTTGCGTGGCTTTTTCTCCTTAAAAGTTACTTTTATTTTGCATTTTCATTGGCATATTATTTGCCAGCGCCATGATAGTGCCCTGCCGCAGGTGGCATATGCTCCGCTGGCAGCACTTTTAGTGTAGTTCAAAGGATTTTATGCGCCGACACAAAGCAAACAAAGTGTTGCAGCAGAAAAAATCCTCTGGATAGAAGTCAATGGCACTGAGTTACATATTTGGCTTGTGTTTGCCGGTGTTACCGGCGGTGAAGTGAGTTGTAGTGCAGACGCGACTTTATTTGCTCGATCAATAGTGTTGATAGTGTCGCTGTGTTGTTCGAAGCTGCAGCTGCTGCGGGTGTCGCTGCCGCTTTTTAATTGAGAAATTAAATGATTTTAATATTTTTTTCACCTGGTGATGTGTACATTTAGCACAGGTGTTTGACGGCATAGCCGATGAATTTGCACAGACAAACTATACAGTTATATATATATTAAAAATTGTCCAGTTAGTTTAAGTGATTTAAGGCAATTCGTGCAGTGCTATTTTACACCAAATTTCTTAACAAAATTTAAGTATTCAAAATTTAATTTAGTACCACAAGTAGAAATAACTACCACTTAGAAAGAACATATGCTATTTCTTTAATAAAAAATCTTATTTTGGCAGTCTAACGGTGTGATATCATAAGATCTTGGTGACCAATCGACCGGAACAAAACGTGAAATTATCATTGAAGGGTTCTCACAGTGGCGATGTCTTGTTGAAACTAACTGTTCAGGCATCAAGTAGTCGGTTATCATGGCGCGATAACGGTCGCCATTGACGGTTACTTTCTCACCGGCATGATTTTGAAGAAATATGGTCCGTTGATGGCACCGGTCCACAAATCACACCAAACCTTGGCAGCTCTTGAATCTTTTCTTGTTGTTCTTCGTCCGAAACGTGGCAACTTTGCTTGTCTACAGCCAGAAGTGGGCCTCATCGCTTAACAAAATTTGGTTTGAAAACGTCGGATAATCTTGGAACTTTTCAAGAATCCATAAAGCAAAGCGATGTCGCTTGGGAAAGTCGAGCGGTTTCAGTTCTTATACAAGCTGTACTTTGTACACTTTCAATTTGAGATCTCGACGTAAAATGGACCAAGTCGTTCCATTCCATTCAGTGACAAAGCGTGGAAAAAGTAAGTTATCACGTGCAGTAATTTGTGTTTTTCATATTAAAACTTGAAAATAAATTAGAGTAGAGGAGCCCAAGATGGGATTTTTGCAGTTACTTAAGCGTGTCAGAAAACTTTATGGGGAGAAACATTGGACTTTTGTATGTACCCCTACCAAATATGAGCCCTTAATATGGAGGCGTGCGTTGGGGGGAGTTCGTCAGATTAGAGAAAAAAATCGATCCTTCGGGAAACTCGAGCGCGTAAGATTAAGAGATGGTAAATTAAATACATGAAGACGAGTGTATATTTCAATATTCTGACAGTTTGAGGGTGACTTAGAGAAATAGCAGGGTGACAAATTTGTAAAAAAAAACGTCACCTTGAAATACTCGAGCGCGATAGATTTTTTTTCATTTTAAAGGTAATTCTGTCAGAATCACGAAAATCATATAATCTGACAGTTTCCGTGGGGCGATGCAGGTAAAATCGTCGAAAAAGGTCAAGTGTACTGATCACCATAGTGTGGTTGTTGTTAGTAGACGCTTGACAATTTTATTTGTTTCTTACTCTCTCGTACAAAGTAACTGATACGTCTCAACCCTTCTCATTAAATGTGCGTAACTACGATGCTTGTAACTTACCACCCTGCCGATCAGAGCTACAACAACATTTACTGCGAACGAAATATATTGCGTGTTTGTGGAGAAACGCTCACAATCGTAATCTTACGGAGTTGTCGCCTACAGATTACGGATGGAAAAACGTAGATGGAAAGTTGGAGCCGACTTGATTTGTTGGAAAACTCCTGAAGCGTACGAGGACATCGTCATAACACCTAATATTTTAGGAGATACTTCTGATGCAGGTAAATCTTTTTTTGAAAACTATATTGTCATAAAAGAAGTAAAAAATTGTAAAGTTTCAAATTTTTTCTTAGTTACAGAAATACAAAATGACGAGGAAGTTCAAGAAGTGGAAACCAACTTCGACGATGACGAAAATTGACATTTTTTTTAAATTTTATTTTTTCTATTTTTATAATAATAAATTATTAAATTTCCTATACATATATGTATGTATATGTATACACTTTCTTTATTACATTCTGTAACAAAAACAAGAGCCAAACAGAATTCTTCCACTTTTAAATCGTCAGATTAACGATATGCCTCTATATAATAGTCGGGTTATCTTTTGGGAAGACTCTGACATCAAGTTCATCCCCCTGCATAAAAATCTGACGCGCTCGAGTATCTCAAGGTCACCTTTCTTTTTACAAGTTTTAAAATCAATAAATGACTTTTGGCCACGTCGAAATTGTCAGAGATTTAAATGGCACACTTTTTACAAGTTCATTAACATTCGCTTTGCAAATCTGACACGCTCGAATAACTTTTGTTTTTTTTTGTAACCTCTCATTACGGCCCTCAACCTTGCATTGATTGTCAGATTAATATATATCGACTATCAGAAATACAATGCGCGTATATAGTACCATAAACGACTGACGCGCTTGAGTATTTTTATGTGACTGTTTTTTTTTTTATATTTTTGAAAATAATTACCAGTTCTTCTCCCCACTAAAATGGAAAACTTCACCTAGACTTTCTTTTTTTTTTACGTTATCGTGGCAATCTAGTAAGTCTCCATGACGCTCCAGTAACTGCAAATTTAGCACTCCAGGCTCTCCTACTATTACAAAAAAGCATTAAACGTGCAAGAATTGTTTATTTTATAAATTTTGAAATTGAATTGGTAACTAAAGTTTTCGTTTTTTTATTTAATTTTTTAAAATATTAAGACGATTTTTTTACGGTGAATGAAAATGAAAATGAAAAAAATCTGAAAAATGTAATAAAAGCCAGGTCGCAGTACGGAAAGTTATTGTAGCCTACAACAAAGAAAATCGAGTCATCAGGAAGAAGAAGCAAGGGCGCCCAAAAATAACAACGGGAGAGTGGATAAACGAATATTGGATATTTCCAATTCTGATCCCTTCAAATCAGTTTCGAAAATTCGCGCACAGCTAATAAAAGAAGGCATGAATGCCCCCTCAGTGCACACTGTCCGTTACAGATTGCACCAAACCAATATTCACAGTCGCGTTGGAAGAAAGTCACTCTACCTAAATGAGACAAATAAAAAAAAAACGACAAGCATTTTATAAAGAGCACATATTAAAAACCTAAAATTTTTGGCATAAAGCGCTGTGGACTGATGAATCGATGATTTGTCTTCGTTATTCCTACTGTATGGTTTACGTTTGGTGCTCACCCGAACAAGAACCATTATACAAGTCCACTCTACCCACAGTTAAGTCGGTAAGAAAGGGCTTAATGGTTTGGGGTTGCTTATCTACGAATAGCCCTGGCAATATTGTAATCCTGGAAGGAAAAGTTACTGTTGCAGTTTATTAAAATATTTTAAAGGAGTACGCCATCCCCGAGGGTCACCGACTAATTGGGACGGATATCCTTCTTCAGCAGGGCAACGGGCCCATTCATACTGCAAAAATGATCACAAAACATCTTCCAAATGAAAATGTGAGTGTATTGAAATGGCCTCCTCAAAGCCCTGACTTGTTACCAATTGAAAAAGCTTGGGCAATCCTTAAGATGCGTATAACTGAGGAGAAACCCTAAAACCAGGTTGATTTGAAGAGCTGCATCTATAACATTTGGAATAATTTTCTTTAAAATTAATGTTTGAAGCTTACCAACTTCATGAAATAACGATTGGGTCAACTAGCAAAACGTAATTATGGACATTGTGGATATTAAACAATTTGATAACTTATTTTTTCTATATACAATTTACTGTATGTGTGTATGTTTTCCTTTTATAAAAGCAATGCACTTCTCTTTTGTTTTAAAATTAAAAAAAAAAAAACAAAAAAAAAATGAAAAAGGTAATTTAATTACAATTACAATTTATATAGTGTATATAGCACTAGCGGTTAAACCATCAGCTTAATTGTTTTAAAGTTACTTAACTTAGATACTTTCAACTATGGTCTCAATAAAAAAAAAATACTTCGTTTGAAAAATATAAACTTTTAAATTTTATTCACTTCGCTGATATATATTTCACTTTGATAACTTACTTTTTTTACCTGCTGTATATTTTCTTCACTGCGTGCTGGACGTGGTCTAATCAGTTGAATATTATCTCATAATAAATACTTTTCTACATTTGTCGGACGGTTTTATATAAGTAAAGAGTGCATTTTAAAAATTTGGTTTTTAAGAAGAAATAAAATGCTTCTAATTTACGCCGCAGCTGACTCCAACAAATTCGAACTGAGCCAATTTTCGACCATTCTTTGCAGCAATCGGGGCCGTAAGTCAGTCATAACGCGTCGAATATTCCCTTCTAAGAAGTCAATCGTCTCAGGCTTATCTGCAATAAAAAAATAGTCCAGCGATGTTAAATTGCACGTTCTTGGAGGCCCATGACGTGAGATAATGCGCTCACCAAAATAATAAATAAATTGATTGTTTCTTGACATGTATGCGCTGCCTTGTTGCAATCATGGCTCCATAGCGAGCTCCGGATTCAGTTTTGAAGAGATATGGGCCAATGATTTTCTCATAGAGCACATTGTGTTTTGAGGTCAAAGCAATGGAAATACACAAGCTATTGTTGATAATCTCTCCAAATGCGACGATTTCGCTTATTAGCGAACCCATTCAAACAAAAGTGGGATTAATCGCGGAACAAAATTTTCTTGTTAAAATTGTGATCGCTGGCCACCTAATTTTGGGCCTTCTACCGAACGTGCGACGCGCTTGGTTATTCGGCTTCAAATCTTGCACGAGTTGGATTTTGTAAGCCCATAAAGTCGATAGGTACTGTTCCAATTACTCTCTTACTACGACTGAGATGTTAGAGCCTAGATTCCTTAACACGTGGGATTTTTTGTATTGCAGTATAGGGGTGTAGGGGTCAAACCCCCACCATTGATAAAATGACAGAAATAGTTGTACGTGTTTGAATAATTGTAAACTCAATTTCGTAATCAGGACATTTCAAATACCCCTCAGACCTCTTAGCACATCAGTCGCAAATTTTTTCTTCAGATTTGTTGATTAGTGTTATTATATGCGATGACGGATAGACTCATTCGGCTCTTTGATAGACTCTCAGCAACAATAGGGTCTTTGCTGCGCACAGCTAGGCATCTCTGAGAATGTCCATTGTCTGCTAGAGTAAACGTGGTAAAACGTTGAGTGTGGAGTCATGTGTAGAAGTTCACAGAAGTAAAGAAAATTCTTTGATAGCCGATTTCCAAGGTTTGACGCAGGGTGAGTGTCTAGCTGGCTGTTAATTTTCCAGGTCTAACGCCACACTGATAAAGTCCAATCAGTTTGTTGACGGTGGGCTTTAATATTTCACACAATATGCTCAATAGAACCTTATATGGGAAGTTGAGCAAGCTTATCCCACGGTAGTTGGCGCAGATTGCGGGTCTCCCTTTTTGTGAATTGAACAAAGCACACATAAATTCCAATCGTTGCGGATACTTCCGTCCGTTCCATCGGTCTCGCTTTTTTGTTCTTTAGGTGGGTATTTGCTATTCGATTCTTCTTGATCGTCGAGCAATGGAATGTCCGATTCATCGTCAGCGAATGGGGAATCGGGTTTACCATGTCCTGGTGCTATGCTTTCACTGCCATTCAGGAGGTTGAAGAATGCTCTGGTCATCAGTCACTAGATCAACTGTGTGTGTGTTCTACAAGAGTATATTCTGGCCTTGAAACCTTCTGTTAGTCGTCGCATTTTTTCGTAGAATTTTCGAACGTTACCCCTGTCGGCCAACTTGTCAAGCTCTTCGTACTCACGCATTTTGGCCTCTCACTTTTTTTGTCAGTATATGTGTTCTGACAGCAATGTTTGTATTAAAAATGATATGTGATTTTGATAGCACAAATATAGGTCTGTCTAAGTGTTGAAGGACTTGGTAGTGCAAAGTACATACTTCCAATAGGCGGAAACCCACAACGAAGGGAAAATATTGACAAATTGTAGAGTAAGGCGTTCAAAACCATCAGCAAAAAAGTAGAAAATATTATTTTTACAATTTAATACTTAAACTAAGCCAATAAAAAATCGACTATTTACAATATGTTTACCCCGGCATTTCAGCGCCACTTGAAGCCACCCCAGTTAGTTGACTGCTTTATGACCCCGCACATGTGTGCACGCCAAAGTCCCAGCGACCAACTATTGTTATTTAACTGGCATAAACATGAGAGGAAAAACGCAGCTTCCGCCGTCTAAGATGCCAGTAAACAGCACATGTTGTTGTTTTTGTTGCGCGCTGCTCTAAAAACTTTGCGTGAACTTTTTTTATGGAAAATGTCACGTCGGCTGCAGTTAACTGCAACAACAACAAAGCTGGAGTAATGCACCAACGCTACGATTTGGAGTAGAAGTAAATAGCAACAACAACAACAATTGGCATAGAAAACAACACAAGTAGCACGCAACAACAGCAGCAGCGAGACACAACGGAAGAGGATCAATGTTGCAACAAGGAAATTTAGTATTTTTCGTTTTTGCGTTGGAGAAATGGAAATGCATCAATGCTGTTGGCGACATCCGAAGCGGCAGACAACAAGCGCAACTAAATTTGTGCTTGCAACAGCTGTTGTGTGTGTGAGTGTGGCATGCATGCAGTGGAGCAGTCAAGAGGGCAATGCTTTGTGGCACGCCCTTTCCCTTTCGATTCGTCAATAGATAGCTGGCTTTGGCTTGTGAGCGCTTGCGTGTGCGTGTGCGTGTGTGTGGGTGTGTTCAGAAGTCAAAAGCAAGTTGAATGCCGAAGCCAAACGACCACTTCCTCCTGCAACAAGCACACACACACGCATATATTTATATAATGTTGTTGTTGTTGTTGTGTGGGTGTGTGTCTGAGCTGCATGTTGGCTGCTGCAAATGGCAGCGCGCTGCTGCATAGACGCCGTGACATTAACTCGCACAGCCGCTCGCAATGTTGCAATGCCATTGTACTCCGTGCTTTGTTGCAGCAATGGCAGCGCTTCCTTACAACACTCATGCACGCACGTTTTTACGTTTATATGTGCGCCTGTGTGTGTGTGTGTGTGAATGGTTTTTGGCAGCGCGTAAACAAATATTAAATATGTACAGTCGCCGCACGCTTGCCGCCCGACGCTGCACAAGCGCCATACTTGCCACAACTCCGACCACTGTGCGGCTGCTTGACATTTTGAACGCCCGCCGCCCCGCCTGCTCGCCTGTGCACTGTCCGTCCACTTGACTATGCTTGTTTATTTGACTCCATTCTACTCCTTTGTTGTTGTTGGCTATTGAAAGTTTTTGTGCTCATGTGTATCGCATGCCACAATTTAAACCAGTTGCTGCATGACGTTTCAAACTTTCCAAAGTCGCACTAACTGCTAATACAATGAGCATCAACCTACTGAAATCAATTCGGCACAACTTGCTGCCAACAAACAAATAAACACCGCGCATACAATTCTAAGTGTGTGTGTGTGTGTGTGTGTGTCGTGTAAATGTTGGTCTGGTTAGGCAGCGAGACAAACAGACTGCAGTTGGCATCGTTTGGCGTTGGTGCCACAAACGCGCAGCCACGTAATCGCACTCTGTGACCATTCGAGTTGCGTTGCGCTCTCTTTGACTTACTGTTGTTTTTGTTATCCTTATGTAAACACTCGTACAAATGTTCTACAAGCAAGACGAATGCCGTTCAATGTGAATAAGCGTAACCCCGCAGCGACGCAGGAGGCGTTGGCACCGTGGGTTCATTACTATAAAATATTGATATAAAATTTTGGTTTGAAATTTTTCTTATTGTCTGTAGAGAGGCTATTTTGCAAAGCAATTTTAGGCTAATAAAAATTTTTAGTCATATTTTGTATATAAAATAAATATCGCTTGATTTTTTTTTTTAATTCATTATTGTATTTTTGCAGGATACAGGACTGCTACTTCACAAAACGCCAACATTCAAGCTAACTACTGTACAGAGTACCACATTTTGTTGTAGAATAAGAATTATTTGAGTCAGTTTGGTGAAAGAAATAAGGTAAAAAAACTTCGGTTGCTGAAATATCCTTCACACATACGAAATATTGTATGGCAGCTATATGCTATAGTGGTCCGATTTGAACAATTTTAACGCATATTGCGCAGTTGTCGTAGATAATTCGCTCCATATTTTGTGTTTATATCTCTCCAAATAAAAAAGTTTTCCATACAAGCACTTGCTTCCGATTGCTCAGTTTATATGACAGCTATATGCTATAGTGGTCCGATTGCAACAATTTCTTTTGAGATTTTACTGGTGGCTTAAGCAATAATTCATACAAAATTTCGTGATTATATCTCTTTAAATAAAAAAGTTTTCCATACAAGAGTTTATTTTGGAGTGTTAAGTTTGTAAGGCAGCTATATGCTATAGTGGTCCGATTACAACAATTTCTGCTGATATTTCACTCATGCCTTAGATAATATTTCATACCATATTTTGTGTTGATATCTCTTCAAATAAAAAAAGTTGTCCAAACAAGCACTTGATTCCGATCGTTCAATTTATATGGCAGCTGTAATCTATAGTTATCCGTCCGGTTCCCACAAATGAGCAGATTCTTGAGGAGAAAAAGAAGAATGCAAAATATCAGATCGATAGCTCTAAAACTGAGCGACTAAATCACGTGTATACAGACGGACCAGACAGAAGGACGTACGGACTGACAAACAGATATAGTTAAATCGACTCAACTTGTCGCTCTCATCATTTATATATACATAAATATATTTTATAGTGTCCCCAACATATCCTTCTGGGTGTTACAAACTTTATGGAAAACTGTTCGGGGTATAAAAATTAGTTTTTCAACTGAAAATATGCTTGTACTAAAAATCATGCGCCTGCTTTCTGAGTGGTTACGAAATCACAGCAATGGTTTCAAAAATCTTAGTATGCTTAACGCAAAATTGCATAAATTTTTAAAATATTTCTTGACATGACACGTACTTGAGACTGGAAAAACTCCTACCGAGCTACCGCGCCTGGTTACCAAGCTAATTTCAACGATACTGCAGTACATCGTTAAAGAGGAACGTAGAAATCCAGAAGGTAAGTTATGATAAAAAAACAATAATTTTCCCTCATAGAAACAATATTAAGCTGTTAGATTTATAGGAACATTCTAGGCTCAGAGCTACAGCGTAATATAAAAGGTATTTTCTTAAACCTGTGGTTTTCAAGATGAATTAAAAAGCATATAGTATAATTTCATGTAATGCCCAAGAATTTTGCTTTATCATAAAGACAAGGGCTTATCTGCGTAGACTACGGACTGCACATAAGCGGACAAAAAATAGTCTTGTGGTGTTAAATCGCACGAACTTGGAGCCCACGACACCGGCCCACAACGCGAAGTTATGTGCTCACCAAAAGTTTGCTTCAATAAATTGATCGTTTCGTTGGCTGTATGGCGTGTAGCGTCGAAACATGGAAGCCAATGACTCTCTTTGGCCTTAGAGCATATCAAAAGTGAAAAAAACTTAATATTGCGAAACAATATTCATTCCACTGTACAAAATTCTACTGAGTATTCGACTAAACCATTTTTTTTCGAGAGATTAAGTCATATATAAAAAAAATAAAATGAAATAAAACACTCAAATTTGGTTAAAATGGGTTCTGTTTTTTGCTATGCAGATAATTTTATGCCATTTATTATTTGAAAAAATGTCCGCCAAACTGCCACCATAATAATTCCCTAGGCCATATGCCTAATATAAAGATTTTCGACCTTTCGGGTGCTTTATACGAATACATATGTTTTTATTTTTAATGAAATTGAAGGTACTTTTTAACTTTAATCCTTGCCGAAGTATGAAATGTTCGGTTATACCCGAACTCAGCTCTTCCTTACTTATTTTTATTGAAATTAAATTTTATGAATTGGTGGCAACTCTCCTGAAATAACTTATTTTTAGTTTTAATGTTGCCTTTTGGTATATGTATCGAAATATCTTTTCATTTAATGTAATTTAAACAAATTTATAGACAGTTGGCAACACTTCGCAAAAAATATTTTCATCCCTACTCAAAAATATGTATAGTCGCTTTTTCGCTTTTAGTTTATTTTGATAACCACGTAGTAAGCAGTTCTTTTTTATTATCAAGATAGTACAATAAGAATAGAGGAAAGATAAACAGGTGGCAACTCTTCTTAAAAATATTTTTAGCTGTTTCTTCCTTTTAAATAAATTCCATATTGCTGTGTTTTTCAGCTGAATAATTTTTTGACAAAGAATTTCAAGACAGATGGCAACGTTTTTTTTTAAATAATTTTGGTAGATTAATTTATTTACTTTATTATGATAACCACATAGTAATTTCTTATTTGCTTTATAAATTTAGTACAAGTAGATGAAAAAAATAGTAAACAGGTGGCAACTCTTCTTAAAAATAGCTTTAACTGCCTCTTCCTTTTAATTTAATTTCATATTGCTGCGTTTTTCAGCTGATTAATTTTTTGAAAAAGAATATGAAAACATATGGCAACGCTTTTTTTTGATTTTCGGTAGAGACTAAAATTTTTGCTCTACATTATATGCTTCAAACACACTGTGCGAAAGCAACGGTGATGGTGGTCATTTGATTCTACCGGCACTGCATTACAAATCGATATATGTTTAGGTAGAAATACCTACATACATACACAGCTAGGTGTCTGTTTGTATGTATGTATGTTTGTAGCAGTTCAATGTGATTCCCTGGGATGCGTTATGAGGCTTATCGACATTGTCTGCTTGTGCTGTTGATATTGTGCGGGTAAAGTGCACTTAGAAGCACTTTAGACATGAACACAACCGAACAAAACACGCTACAACACAAACAACAACAACAACAACACCAAGTTACAATAACAATAATTGACATTGGTGTATCGGCCACATTGAACGGCAGACACGTACTCATATTGTCCGTTTGTATGCCAGCGCAGCGACATGCAACTGCATGTATGTACATACATAGGTATGTGTGTGTCTGTTGTTTGCGCGTTTATTTGTATTTTAGTTCGTTGAGAATTTAGTGGTGCGTGCGATCTACTTTTACTGATTAGAAAATGATTTACACCGTCATGTGTGCAAGAAATTGTAAATGTGTGTAATATTCGACACGGACATGCACGCCATCGCCGCCTAAGCCATGCCCATGGCCATGCGATGCGGTGCGGTGCACCTTCCAGCCAAACCAAACCGTCTTTAGCGCTACACTACTATGGGTCTCTTATATGTATGTATGGGTGTGTATGCGTTGCAGTGACGCTGTTGCAGTGCAGCCTTTTTCGTTTGTTTTTGTTATTGTTGCGCTACAATGACGTTATTGATGTGACCAAATACTGCGAGCGCTCACTAAATGTATGTATGTACGTACATATTTATGTTTGTCTGTATATTTGGGTAGGTGCAATGATATAATTGCATACACACACACATGCACTTTATTTACCGCAAGCAAATAAATGAACATTCATGCACATCCATTAACACACAAATATTTACCTTCATTTATTCAAACATACATACATACATACACACATACATTCAAAGCCATAGGCAAAGCATTCATTTGGAGCAACCTTACGCCTGCTAACGACACTCACTGCTGTTCGTGTTGCAGGCGGCCGGGTTTGAGTCAACAACGTGCCACGCAGCGGCATAATTGTAAATTCTCAATAATTGATTTATGTAATTATTATTTATTTAATTAATTAACCAATAATTATCGGTTGTAATTGTGTAAAGCGCATTGCGTGTGTTGCGTGTAGCGCTTGTTGTTGTTGTTGCCGCTGTTGCGTACAAATGTGTAAAATGAAATAAAAATAGTGTAACAAATCTGCTTAAATCATTTGTAATGTAAATAAGCGCATTTGTTTTGTTCCCTTCTTTTTTGTTGCACTTTGCGCATGACGTCACAGCCACAAATACCTATACTTGCCACAGTTTTAGTTGCCATTTCGTTTATGTTTACTTTTGGTTTTTTGTTTTGTTATAAATAAAGCACCGTTAGAAAGCAGATACTTCCATAATTATATGCTGGCTAATATCACAGGTCAATAATTTAATTAATTAATAATTTAAGTAAACAAAATATTGCACAATGAAAGTAACAAAAACAAAGCACAAAATCCGTTAATTGTGGCACATTAACCTTTTTTGCTTGAGAGCGCGTAAAAAGCTTAATTTTACGGTATTCTGTTTATATTTAATATACATATGTTTTTATTATAAGAAAAAAAAATTAAAACAACTAAAACAAAATAAAAAACAAGTAAGGAAGGGCTAAGTTAGGCCGTAAGTTAGGCCATTTTATACTCTGACAAGGATCAAGGCCAGGAAAGTAACTTCAAGTACATAAGGCTTGTTACTCACAAACATACATATTTGTATGTATGTGATCTAGGGCGATATTATTCCGTCTAAGCACAAATATGCACCGTTATAAGAAAAAAACGCATACTCAATTTCATTAGGATAACTCACATAGAGACCTATTTATGGGGTATAAAATCACCCGGAAGCTCGAAAATCTTTATATTAGATATATAGGGACTAAGGGAAGTATTAACATGATTTAACCCATTTTCGACACACAGAAATACCATTGTCAAGTCTTTTCGTATTTTGCCAATAGATGACGTTGCAGTCGTATATCTCCAGTGCTACCGATCACATTGTGTCATACAATATAGTGTTGGAAAGGTTAGATTTTACGCTTCATTTAACCACAAAATTAATTCGAGGAAGTTGAAAAAAAGTTACAGCTGTTCATAAAACAATGAAAAAATTCGCTATATTTAGAAATTTTTGTATAAAAAAGGGAATTTGTGAAGTTTGCGGAGACGATGCAGTATCAGTTAGTGCAGCACAACAATGATTCGCTCGCTTCCGTTCTGGAAATTTCGTTGTGAAATATGCACCTCGCTTTGATCGACATATCGTTGAAAAAGTCGACGAAAGTATGGAAAAGATTGAACAGTACTGTCACATAAGCAGCCATGACATCGCAAAGGAACTTAACATTCATCATCAAACGGGTTTCAAACATTTTAAAAAGGCTGGCTGCAAAAAGAAGCTTCATGTTTAAGTACCACATGAATTGTCGGTGAAAAATTTAGTGGACCGAATTAACATTTGCGATTCTTTGCAGAAACGTAATGAAATCGAACAAAAAGATCATAGTCCCAGCATGGTGAAGCTCGACAAATGACGCCTCGAAAGGTTAGGCTGAGTGTTTGGTGGGATTGGAAAGGAATCATCCACTATGAGCTGTTCTAGCCTGGTCGAAGGATTGATTCTACATTTTACTGTGAACAACTGATTAGACGGAAGCAAGCAATCGAAAAAATGGCCAGAACAGATCAAGAGAAAGGGCTTCGTCTTCCAACAGGACAACGCTAAACCACACACATCTTTGATGTCTCACCTAAAACTGAAAAAGCTTGGCGGGGAAGTTTTGATGCATCCACCATATAGCCCTGACTTTGTGCCATCGGACTACCATTTGTATCGGTCAATGCAGAACTCCCTTAATGGAGGAAGGTTGGTTGGTTCAAGAGAAGCCTGTCAAAATTTCTTGTCGCAGTTTTTCGCCGAGAAATCAGAAAAGTTTTATACTGAAGGAATAACGTCTCTGGTGGGAAAATTGCAAATGGGTCATTAAAGTTCATTATAAATATAAAAAAAAGTTATGTTCACATTTCTTCTTCTTCTCAATTGGCGTAGACACCGTTTACGCGATTATAGCCGAGTTAACAACAGCGCCCCAGTCGTTTCTTCTTTTCGCTACGTGGCGCCAATTGGATATTCCAAGCGAAGCCAGGTCCTTCTCCACTTGGTCCTTCCAACAGAGTGGAGGTCTTCCTCTTCCTCTGCTTCCTCCGGCGGGTACTGCGTCGAATACTTTTAGAGCTGGAGTGCATTCGTCCATCCGGACAACATGACCTAGCCAGCGTAGCCGCTGTCTTTTAATTCGCTGATCTCGTACAGCTCATCGTTCCATCGAATGCGGTATTCGCCGTGGCTAACGCGCAAAGGACCATAAATCTTTCGCAGAACTTTTCTCTCGAAAACTCGCAACGTCGACTCATCCGTTGTTGACATCGTCCAGGAGTCTGCACCAGATAGCAGGACGGGAATTATGAGTGACTTATAGAGTTTGGTTTTTGTTTGTCGAGAGAGGACTTTGCTTCTCAATTGCCTACTCAGTCCGAAGTAGCACCTGTTGGAAAGAGTTATCCTGCGTTGGATTTCTAGGCTGACATTGTTGGTGGTGTTTATGATGGTTTCAAGATAGACGAAATTATCTAAAACTTCAAAGTTATGACTGTCAACAGTGACGTGAGTGCCAAGTCGCGAGCGCGACGACTGTTTGTTTGATGACATGAGATATTTCGTCTTGCCCTCGTTCACTGCCAGACCCATTTGTTTTGCTTCCTTGTCCAGTCTGGAGAAAGCAGAACTAACGGCGCGGGTGTTAAGGCCGATGATATCAATATCATCGGCATACGTCAGCAGCTGTACACTCTAATAGAAAATGGTACCTTCTCTATTTAGTTCTGCGGCTCAAACTATTTTTTCCAGAAGCAGGTTGAAAAAGTCGCACGGTATCGAACGGCTCGGAGAGGTCCTTCCCGATTCTGACGGAGCTTTTGGTGTTGCTCAACGTCAGTTTACACAGCCGTATTAGTTTTGCGGGGATACCAAATTCAGACATCGAGGCATAAAGGCAGCTCCTTTTCGTGCTGTCGAAAGCAGCTTTGAAATCGACGAAGTGGTGGTGTGTGTCGATTCTCCTTTCACGGGTCTTTTCCAAGATTTGGCGCATGGTGAATATCTGGTCGGTTGTAGATTTTCCAGGTCTAAGGCCACACTGATAAGGTCCAATCAGCTTGTTGACGGTGGGCTTTAATCTTTCACACAATACGCTCGATAGAACCTTATATGCGATGTTGAGGAGGCTTATCCCACGGTAGTTGGCGCAGATTGTGGGGTCTCCTTTTTTATGGATTGGGCAGAGGACACTTAAATTCCAATCGTTGGGCATGCTTTCGCCCGACCATATTTTACAAAGAAGCTGATGCATGCTCCTTATCAGTTCTTCGCCGCCGTGTTTGAATAGCTCGGCCGGCAATCCGTCGGCCCCTGCCGCTTTGTTGTTCTTCAGGCGGGCAATTGCTATTCGAACTTCTTCATGGTCGGGTAATAGAACGTCTGCTCCATCGTCATCGATTGGGGAATCGGGTTCTCCTTCTCCTGGTGTTGTGCGTTCACTGCCATTCAGCAGGTTGGAGAAGTGTTCCCTCCATAATTTAAGTATGCTCTGGGCATCAGTGACTAGATCACCTTTGGGGGTTCTACAAGAGTATGCTCCGGTCTTGAAACCTTCTGTAAGCCGCCGCATTTTTTCGTAGAATTTTCGAGCATTACCCCTGTCGGCCAGCTTCTCAAGCTCTTCGTACTCACGCATTTCGGCCTCTTTCTTCTTCTGTCTACAAATGCGTCCCGCTTCCCTCTTCAACTCTCGGTATCTATCCCATCCCGCACGTGTAGTGGTCGATCGTAACGTTGCGAGGTAGGCAGCCTGTTTTCTCTCCGCTGCGACACGGCACTCCTCGTCGTACCAGCTGTTCTTTTGCACTTTCCGAAAACCAATGGTTTCGGTTGCAGCTGAACGTAAGGAGTTCGAAATGCCGTCCCACAGTTCCCTTATACCGAGTTGTTGACGAGTGCTCTCAGAGAGCAGGAGTGCAAGCCGAGTAGAAAATCGTTCGGCTGTCTGTTGTGATTGCAGCTTCTCGACGTCGAACCTTCCTTGTGTTTGTTGGCGTGCGTTTTTTGCCGCACAGAGGCGCGTGCGAATCTTGGCTGCAACAAGATAGTGGTCGGGGTCGATGTTAGGGCCTCGGAGCGCACGCACATCTAACACACTGGAGACGCGTCTTCCGTCTATCACAACATGAGCAACAGCCAGGTGGCCTGACGAATCTTCTTATGCTGGAATCTAGTATTACAGATAACCTTATTTCGGGCCCCGGCGAAGTCAATCAGCCTCAACCCATTTGGGAATGTTTCGTCGTGGAGGCTGAATATACTGACCGTAGTGATAAAGATACCTTCTTTGCCCACCCTGGCGTTAAAGTCGCCAAGCACGATTTTGACATCGTGTCGGGGACAGCTCTCATATTCGCGTTCCAAGCGCTCAGAGAAGGCATTTTTGGTCACCTCGTCCTTCTCTTCCGTCGGGGCGTGGGCGCAAATCAGCGATATGTTGAAGAACCTCGCTTTGATGCGGATTAAACGTTCATTCACCGGAGTGAATGATAGTACTCGGCGACGGAGTCTCTCTCCCACCAAGAATCCAACACCAAACTGAGCGCAAGTATCATATCTTTATATGGCCACTGTAGTAAATGTCACAAGGACCTACTCGTCTCTGTCCTTGTCCCGTCCATCGCATTTCTTGGACGGCGGTGATGTCAGCCTTTATTTTCGCGAAGACATCAACCAGCTGGGCAGCGGCACCTTCCCAATTCAGGGTCCGGACATTTCAGGTGCATGCCCTCAAATCGTAGTCCTTATTTCGTTTGCCATGGTCGTCATCAAAAGGGGGGTCTCTCATCCGAGGCTTGTTGCTTCCTTTCATTGGGGGTGTTTTTTTACGTGGCGGGTCCCAAACCCAGCGCACAAACCTGCGGAGGGGATGTTTCGCCTTCTCACTTTAGCTCGCCTTCAAACGGATGTTCTTAAGTTACCCAGAGGATACTTGGTCAAAGACCGGAAGTAGTGAGCTGCTTGAGTCATATGTAAAAGAATTTAGAAATACTATACTAAAATTTAAAATTTTTTGTACATTTCTTTCCAATTTGTTGCAAGGTAAGCAAAGAAAAATATGTTTCGCTATTTTTTTGCGTTCCAAATCTATTATCACGCCTCATACATTTCTAGGTTTCATTAAAGTACCTTACAAACAATCACCAATCATATGGAGCAAAGTCAGCCGAATGTCGGCGATTGGTCAAGATTTCGTCCACTTTTAACTATTTTAATATATTTACGAAGCTCGTGTCACCAACTTTGAAAAAACCATTTTGAGAACAACGCGTTTAAAGTTTGGCCTTGCACTTCCAATCACTCTAAAACGCCTTTTCAAATTTGGGTGTAACTTCGAAAATATTCACCGGAACAGTATGCAATTTTCGTCGTATTTTCGTGAATTAGGCTGAATAACAACTTGAAAATGTTGCAGCAATGGGTCGGAAAATGATCTTCAGCGATGAGTCATCCCGTAAAAGTTAGGGGTTTGTGCGGTTTTGGGCCGGCGGCGTCAATGGGCCGTACTTCTTCGGTGATGATTTTGACTCGAATAGGATGATATGGACTTGGACCAAACGTGGTTCCAACAGGACCAAAATTTTTGTTATTTCGTGTTATCTCACGAAATGGCACAGTAATTGACCGCCTCGGTCATGCGTTTTGACGCCGTTAGACTATTTTCTGTGGTGCTACGTCCAGTCTATGGTCTATGCCAACAAGCCAGCGACAATTGATGAACTTCGTACGAATATCGAACGTAAAATTGCTGCAGTATCGGCCGACTTATTCTTGAAAACCGTCGAAAATTGGGTTCAGTGTTTGATGTAGTTTTTTTTTTTTGATTTTCAAAAATGATCTTTTTGGTCTACTAGTAATTTATGATTTCTGCGATTTTTGTGCCATATGGCTGAGTCCCCAACAAACACTTCTTCCTATAGTCGTTGTTGTTATTTTTTTTTATAAAATACAATTTTTTTATTATCTTTTAAGTTATACAAAAGAAGTACGAAATATGTAAGTTAAGGATAAAATACTAAGAAATGTAGAAAGTGAAAATTAAAGGTCAACATAAAGATTTTCTTATTTTCTTACCTTGTAAAAGTACTTTCAAAACCAAATGTTCATTTAATCTTTATTGTTTAAAATAGTCCTTTTTCAAATCACCTTATTATATTTTATTATATGTAATAAGCATTTAAAATATTTTCGGATTCTTGAATATACATAAATCGCACGCGAGTTCTTTCATAGTCCTCTTCCAATTATTATATTATGACATTTTATATTCAATCGAGTTCTTTCATTTAACACCTCTATTGATAAATTGCTTCTAATTCATAAACAACAAACATTTCAAGGAGAAGCAACAACAGCTACTGTAATGTAGTAGGCATGTAACGAGTGCTTTACATCTTCGCTATGCTGTGATGAGCAAACGCAAACGAAGGTGGACAAAAACAACGGACACCTTCACCAAATGCAAACTCCACTTTATACAACAAACACAACAGCATCACCGCTGAGATGGGGAACTCTACACATTCACACTCACGCTCACGACACTTGTGCTCACAGTCACTCAAATGGAATTTTTCAATCGCGATCGGTCAGCGGTCAAATTGTGCGTGCGTTCGTGTTGCGGGAAAAATAGTAATAAACGCGTTATAAATTAATAGTGCAAGTGCTTATTAAATAATTTTGTTTAATATAAAATCTTGAGTCAGAGTTGTGCAAATTTAGTGAAAACTAAAATCAAGTGAAAAGTTAAAATAAGAGCAAAGTTGTAAGTGTTCTAGTAAAAGCAAAAAATGTGCTTAAAGTGAAATAAAATAGTGTGCACCGGTAATTTTGTTTTCTATATATGTATGCATGTTTGTGTTTATACATATGTGTTAATGGTGCTAATAGCGGAGCATATTGCATATCATTCATAAATAGTGCTTTAGTGAATTAGTGAAATAGTTTCTATTTAAATATATTTCGTAAAACGTGAAGTCAAGCGTTCGTTCTTTCAATGTTTGCCAAACGGCATTTTCTAATTTACCAACAACGTCGTTCTCATAAACAAACAAACAAATAATAACAGTCCAGGAGAATAATACATTTGTTGCTTTAAAATTTAAAGGTAAGAACAGCGTGTTTGTGAACAAATTACTTTGCATATTTTAAGGAAATTAAATCTAATTTAAGAATTCATAAATAAATGATGAAATAATCTCTTAAAATGCAAAACAAATTACTATAAAAAAAAACAAAAGATATTGAGTTTTTTATTGCTTACGACACACTACAATATATTACATATACATACATATATGTAAGTAGCATTAAATTTTCAGTTTCCGTTGGCAGATATAACCAATATATAACCATTTTATAACCAAAACTCATATTATGTTTCAATATTAGTGGTTTCTATTAACTCGTTTTTTCTTCGCCTGTAAACTTAAAAAATGTATGTTACGTTATTTTGCATTTTCGGTGACCATTTGCAAATTTGCAAATAGTTTCATTTTTAATTTCAATGTGCTGAAAAAGTTGGAATAAAATTTAAACGGGTATTTAAAATTTATTTATATTTATTTGAAGTGAGAATTTAAATTTTTCTTAAGGTAAATTATTTGGAAAGTGCCATAAAATAGATTGTTCATTGACTCGAAAAATTTGGGAAAAGTGGTATCTATTTATGCTTTAAGGGGTTATATTCACTTTAAAGTAAAGTAAGTAAACATAGTTTAATTAAATTAAAAACACATTTTTAATGCTTTTTAAGCTTAAAAGTTAAAAATAAATTTATATACTATAAGTAAGGAAGAGTTAAGTTCAGGGCAGAACCGAACATTTTATACACTTGCAACTTGCACGAATCAATGCCAGGAAATACTTTAAGGTCTAAAAGGTCAACCAGAGGATCGAAATCCAAGCTGTTATATATATATTGGGCAGTCGGAAAAGTCTTTTCGTAATATAATGAGCCAAATATGTGCCATTTTAGGCGACCACTTTTTGCCATTTTTCCGCTACAGACATTGTTCCATCAGTGTAAAATTTTTCTGGTTTCTCGGCGAAAAACTGCGGCAAGTAATTTTCACGGGCTTCTGCTTTGACCGAAACAAATAGTGGTCCGATGGTGCCAAGTCAGGACTATATGGTGGATGCATCAAAACTTCCCAGCCAAGCGCTCCCAGTTTTTGCCGAGTCATCAAAGATGTGTGTGGTCTAGCGTTGTCCTGTTGGAAAACGAATCCCTTTCTCTTGATCTGTTCTGGCCGTTTTTTTTCAATTGCTTGCTTCAATCTCATCAGCTGTTGACAGTAAAATGTAGAATCAATCGTTCGACCAAGCTGGAGCAGCTCATAGTGGATTATTCCTTTCCAATTCCACGAAACGCTTAGCATAACCTTTCGAGGCGTCAATTCTGGCTTTGCGACCATTTGTTGAGCTTCACCACGCTTGGATCATAATCTTTTTGGCACATTATTGGCGCATTTGTTCCACCTTTCCTCTCCTGTTACCATTTGCTTCAGAAATGGTTCGATTTCATTTCGTTTCAGCAAAATATCGCAGATGTTAATTCGGTCCATTAAATTTTTCACAGACAATTCATATGGTACCCAAACATCGAGCTTCTTTTTGTAGCCAGCCTTTCTTAAATAGTTCAAAACCATTTGATGTTGAATGTTAAGTTCTTTAGCGATGTCATGACAGCTTATGTGACGGTCCTGGTCAATCCTTTATATAATTTCATCGACTTCTTCAGCGATAGGTCGACCAGAGCGAGGTGCATCTTTCACATCAAAATTTCTGATCGGAAGCGAGCGAACCATTGTTGTGATACGCTAACTGATACTGCATCGTTTCCGTAAACTTCAAAAATTTTACTGGGGGCTTGCCTGGCATTCTTCCCTTTTTTATAAAAAAAATTTCAAAATATTTGGTTTGGTTAAAAGAAGCTTGAAATCTCACCTTTCCAACACTATATGATATGACAAAATGTGATTGGTAGCACTGAAGATATACGACTGCAACATCTTTTGACAAAATACGAAAATACTTTTTCGACTATCCAAGAGTTTGACTAAACAGCTAACCGCATTTATTGCTTTGAGTTTTCGCTTTTGTCAAGATTTCTAAGGAAATGTTGATTTTAAAGACACCACCATCAGCAGCTTTCGTGCAACAGTGCCAATCTCATTACATTGTGTTGGAAATAGTTACGACTTTACACCATGGCAACGCTTACTTGCACCGTTATGCGCGGCAAGCGATATCCCCTAAAAAGTGAGCGTCTTACATTGCTACGAATTTCAATTGAATCGAATGAAGCAACTACCAACTGAGGATGATATGGTTACATCCGGTGGTAATTCGAAGAGCAGTAAAAATTGCCGTTAGAAAACTTGGAGCAAATAAATAAAAAACAGAAGGAGTTGAAAAGAACACTTTTATGTTTACTATCTGCAATTTTACAAACCGAAAACGCAAACGAGCTAAGAACAACATATGTGTGTATGTGTTTTTATATACCTATGTATATGTGTATGTGTGTGTTGCCTGAGCTGGCATGTTTCCACAAGCAGCAAATATTTGCAGGAACAACAATGGTCGCTGGAACGGATGACACAGCACAGCGACATCGGCATCAACATTTTTATGATGCCACCAAGCATTGTTGAGTGCAACACTTTCATTCCGTTACATTCGTTGCAAATGCAACAGAAACCATTTCACTTTTTAAACTTTTCTCATTCTATTGCCAAGCAAGAAATACTAAAGTTTCACGTAAAAAAGTAAAAGCACCAAACAATAACAAAAACAAAGAAGAGCAAAAACAACAAAAAAACTAACAAAAAATAAAAAAATGAATGAGCGTTGAAAAAACTCTCCGCTGATAACTTGAAGAGCGTTGAGCTGGCCAAGCGGCGGCAAAGCCACGAAGAGTGAGCGACCGACCGACCACCTCATTACCATCCTTGCGGCTGCGAGCTGCGGCATTGACGACACTGACGGCACTGAATGTCATTGTCATTGCACGAGCACGACTGCGAGACCGACTGACGGCTCGGAGTAGTACGAGTACGTGTGGGCATAGCGGCAGGATAAAGTGCATTGCCGGGCCGCGACGCCAACTAAAGCAGCGCCAATGCAATACCGTGTAGTTAGGAAGCGGCACCATTGTGGTAGGACAGTGCCAGAGGGAGCACGAAGCTTAGGGGAGGTGGGTGTCAGCGCTACCAGTAGCAGTGCCAGCTGGGATGGGGCATGAATGACGATGTAAAAACAAGAAAATGTGGCGCGTCATCAGCACTTAGCGCTGGCGTAATATAGACACGCACACATAGCCGAAAACTCACACACATAAATATATATACATATGGACATACATATGTATGTATATAGAGCCTCCTGTGTAGGAAATGCGGGTTGCTGCAACCTTGCCGCTGCCGCTTGTTGTCGGCTGCATGTTGCATTTTGACATTTTGCGGCTGTAAAACAAAGACCGGAAGAAGCAGCGTAGCAGAGTAGACGAAAGAAGTTTGTGTAAAAATTACTTGCACTCGGGAGCGGTGATAAAAATCGCACTAGCGTGAATATAAAAATGCAAAGATTTTCGTTTTCGTGTTGCTGTTGTTGTCACTTTAGTTGCTGGCCAAAGTACTCTACTCCACTCGACTTGGCAAGAAAGCGGCGTAGTAGCAAATCTAAAAAAAAGTGGCAAAGTGTGGCAGTAGCAAGTGTGAAAGAGAAAAATTATACATAAAGCGCTCGTAAATTCGGAGAAAAGTTGTGAAAATGCGCTTGTGCTTTTTCTTGCATTTATATTCATGCGAATGAATGCAGTTGCCGCGCTGCCAGGAAGTTTCGCAAGTGCGTAGGCGGTGAAGGAGGTTGGTGGCGGCAGAAAATACTATGCAACTTATGAAATGCGCGAATGTAAACGATAAGGATTATGAATTGCGTAGAATTAGTAAAGCAGAATTAGGAGAATCGAAAAATTCTCAACATGAAAATAACAAAACTGGTATGAAGTAATACAAATAAAACTCTTAGCAATGGCCTGAAAAGAAAAAAAAATGGTCGACCAAAATAAGGTTGTATTTTCAGCAATATAATAGAGATTTTGGGTTACTCAAAAATTGTTAGAATGGCTTGACAAACTATAGGTACTTGTCAGAGATTAGCGAAACATAAAATTTACTCAAAACTTAAACAGCGAAAATGCAAATAAAACGCCTGAACAAATTTGTGATCTCTTCTGGGCGCGTGTTCTAAACACGAGATTTGATTATAGGTTCTTTTCTGACTTCACAAAAGATATAAAGCGTGATCCATTTCGAGGTCCTTACTTAAAAAAAAAACATAAAATTCAAATTTAATGGGTAATCATTATTACCATCCGAAAAACATGCTTTGGCATTTATTTTTTGAAGATTATTTCTTTCACGGGAGTTAAGGAATGTATTCCTTATAATAGTAACAAACATCAAAACAACCTTTTGTTTCAGTAAACAGAATGCAGAAACAACCTTGAGTTAGAACAATTGAAGTGCACTGTCACTACAACAAATAATCCTAAACAAACAAGTATCAAAACAACATTGAGTTTGAATACCACAACCTTATCTTAGAACAAAGCAATTGTATCTAAGCAAGCAATATATATATAAGCAAACCTAAACAAATAATATAATCTGTATCTTAACAAACTATCAACTAGTAATAAGTAAACATATTAGTTAGTATAAATAGAAGTAAGAACCATGTAATAAGTTAGTCTTAAGAGTATAAATAAAGAGTACACATTTCGGTGCAGCTCAAAATATATTCTTTTGACTCATTTTTACTTATGTAAAAATTAACTCGGGTTAGTCGCGGCTTCGTCTCAGACGGTAAATCTGTTAAGTCCGATTTTCGATGACTCATTCGAGCATTTCGACTGGTAACTAGCAAATGATACGTGTGTTGTTTTGGCCCAAGGTCTAATTCGAAGCGGGATTGTTCACAGAAATTTTAGCCTTTACATATCCCCACAGGAAAAAGTTTAACGCTGTGATATCACACGATTTTGGTCGCCAATCGACCGGCCCAAGCCGTGAAATTATCTGCTCACCGAAGTGTTCTCTCATTAAATACATGGATTGATGCGATGTGTTGGAAGTGGCGTCGTCTTGTTGAAACCCAGTGTCGCCGAGATCACGAGTTTCAATTTCAGGCATCAAATAGGCGGTTCTCATGGCGCAATAATGGTTACGGTTACGTTCTCAACGGCATCATTTTGGAAGAAATTTGAACCGATGATTCCAACGGCCCACAAACGCACCAAACCGTTGTTTGTTGTTTTATTGAAATGGTAGCTGTTGAATCTCTTCAGGTTGGTCTTCGTCCCAAATGCGGCAATTTTGTTTCTTTACATACTCATTGTGCCAGAAATTGGCCTCTTCGGTGAACAAAATTTGGGTCGGAAAGTCCGTTCTTCTTGAAACTTTTCGGAACTCCATAGGGCGAAGCCAAGTCGCTTGAGAAGGTGGAGTGGCTTTAGTCTTGCACAAGCTGTATTTTGTACGCTTTAAATTTAAGATCTCGACGTAAAATGCGGCAAGTCGACGCATACGTGAGTCCGAGTTGCTGCGGACGGCACCGAATCCACGGTCTTCCTGCCCACTCTCAGCTACGGCTACTAAATTTTCTTCACTGCGTGCTGGTCGCGGTCTATTCGGTCGAATATTATCCAATAATGAATGCTGGTTCTCAAGATGGGTGATGATGTACGCTCAGTAGGCCGATTATGTTGACCATAAATATAGCGAAGAGCGTGAAACACATCCATTACAGAACGTGAATTTTCGTAGTGAAGTTGAAAAATTTGTAAACAACAGCTGTCACACAAAAAAAGGCCAATTTATGGCTCAATGGGTATGTAAATAATCCGTTTGTTGAACAAAGATCAACCGGAAGAGATTCAAGTGCTGCCATTTCATTCAGAAAAACACAGTTTGGTGTGGTTTGTAGGCCGGTGGAATCATGGGATGATGATCCAAACTTTTTGAATTTTCGTTTTGGTACGGTTCTTATTTGACTAGATCGGGCCATCATTGACATCATGGATGACTAATTTGCGCATGTATACAAGTTGTCAGAGCCGTCTTTAGAAGCCAAAAGAGCAGAGTTCATAGAGTACTCTGAATACGAATTCTTTTATTACTCATGTTTTGGAATTACAAGGGAGAAACTTAAAACTACACTGTACTGAGAGTTGTCAGCAAAGCGACAGCCTGAATTATGATAAAATTGAGACGTATAGAGTAGATTAGGCGTACATCAGTTCGTATCATAGAGGAGACTTTTATATGTAAGACATTTATCACTCCCATGAAGTAATACTTAGTCAAGTGGTTCCGTTGGATAGTTTTGAGTTGGTAGTATGTTAAGTTTAGCGGTTTAAAGTTACACACTTTGGCCTTTGATGTTTTCCCTACTTAAATAAAAAGTTGCCCACAATTGAGTATTTTATACAGCTATAATATATAGTATAGTATAGGTTAGGTTAATCTGGTACGCCATTGAGCCACGCATAGCCCACTTTTGGTTCTTTGTGGTACTACTAGACTAGCGTGTCTTGCCAATGTGGAGCAAGTGCACAAGGTATGCTTAAAGTTTCTCTCCGGGCGTTTGTCGCTACCAGACAGTGACTAACTAGTATTGCGATCACACAGGTAGCTCGTTCCATGGGGTTTTGATTTTCTTTACCATGCTTCTGTTCAGACCATCGTATAGACAATGCGTGGGTTTCCCAATTATGATCTCGTTTTCGGGGATTAGCCGTACATCATTATTGGTGTATTTCATTCGTCCACTTTTTCAGTGCCCTCAATTCTCTTGTGACCTAGTAGAAGCGAAGTTGCTTGTTTCTCACAACACTTTCCACTGCTGTCCTGCTTCCCAGGGCACATCTGGCCCATATGTGATGGAAGGTTACAGCCTTGATTGCTGCTTGGCTGTCTATGTAGGTGTTGAATCTGGAATTGCCTGTTGGTGCATATGAGGCCAGCTCTGAGTCTTTCGTAATAGCAAAGACCTCAGCTTAAAATATACTGTAGTGGTTCGGCACTTAAAATGCTGACATATGCCTTACTTTGAACAGTATACCCCCAGCACCAACTCTATCCTCCATTTTCAAGCCATCTGTTTAAATGTTTTAAAATATTGCGAGCAGCTAAACCGCTAACCATCTTGAAAAGTGGGATCATGTGTGCTTGCCATTACTCCCGAGCTATACCTGAAGGTTCTATATGTAAATTCTCCTTCAGCAGGTCTGTAGGTGGCAGGTTTAGTACCAGTTCAAGAGCCGCCGTTGGTGTTGTTCTTAAAGCTCCCGTTTTGCATATCGCAGCGATCCTCTGAATCCTTTCCACACAATAGTAGTGTAGCACCAGTGTATGAGAGAGAGCGAGAGCCCCAAGGTTGTTCCGTGCATATGCCTACACGCTTATAAAAAGCATTGATAGCCTTTCTCACTCTTTCCTCCACATTGTGCTTCTACAGCAGTTTTTTGTCCAAGACAATCCCAAGGTAATTAGTGCGGTCCTTGAGAGAGAGTTTAGTTTACTATCAAACACAGAAGCCTGAACAAAGATCCTCAGAGTTATTACAAAACATTTTGTTAGTATTATCAATTATTTTCAGTAGAATATAAGTGATTTTACAGTTAATGTAATAAAGTATATTTCTTCTAAAGCTGTTCAAATTTACTCTGCAACCAGCGAAACCGAATAAAACTTTAAGCCATAAATATAAAGACGAATTAACTAATGATTTCTAATAAATAAATTAAATTTATTCGTCAATGAACAAGTATTTTATAAAACAACTTCTTATTTTTTTACAGGTAGAAATATGCACAGCATAGAAAATCTAGAATAGGTTCGGCCTTAAGCTGCCTTTAACAATACTTATGTATTACGCTACTACCAATTTGTATATTCTAGCGTTGTTATGTTGGTGAAATATTCATCAGTTTCAGATTTACTCTTTTAACATTCACTATGACCTTCACCTTCGCCCGCATACATTTTCGGCTATTCAAATTTATTTGCTGTTTATTGGTCTCTGGTGTGTTGTAATAAATCCACAATGCTAATAACAGAGTTTCAATTTAACAGTGTACGTGTATACAGAAAGGTGTTAACAGTAGTAGACATGTAATGTTATGGCACATGGAATATTGAAAAAGTTAATGACCTTTAAAACAGACCTCGTAAGGTGCACAATGAATTATGTATGTACATACATATGTGCCCATATGAAACAAAAGACTTCAGCAGCAAACTGGAAATTTCCAATACGACCAGATATTCTAGGTTAAAAAGAAACAGTATACAATTTGATGGCAGTCATATTAGTCAATCAAGGCATTCCCTGTACTGCAGAAGCATAAAATTACAGGCACTTTTGACTTGCTACATTCATTAAAACCGACTGGCAGCATTGACGAACTCCCTAAGCAACCCGCAAAAAAACAGTAAACGGAATTTTCCACAGCCACCACCACCCACTCATATCGCTTACACCCCATAAAAACATGCTTACATATGTACATACATATTTACACAAAACGCCGAATCACATTAGCAAAGCATACAACCAAAAACAAACTAAACACGAACTACCACTCCAAAAGGAAGCCGGCAAAATGTGGAAAACGCTATGCTCAAAAGAAAATGCAAAACAGCTGCTAAACGCAAACGCTCCCCACCGCACCAAACGCAGCACGAAGCAGCAAACAAACTGTTCGCTCTTTACACGAAGCAATCTTACATTAGCGAAGTTGTGGTCGAAGGTATGAAAAAGAACAATTAAGAATCAATGCTCTTAAAGAGAACTCTAATTTTATGTTACACTCCCTTAATGTTAAGTGCAAGAAACAAATTTACATCGCCAGAGCGTGAGAGCGCGCAGAAAACGAGTTGTGCTGATGAAGAATGCGATTTGGGAACTTAACCAAAAACCAGTAACAAAGGCAAACGCAACGAACGGAGGCGGGAAAAAAGGCAGAGCAAAGGAAGCCAAACACGTTTTTCTGGCCCTAACGAACACACGCGAGTATGCACGCCCCTACAAACATATAGTATAGTACATACGTACACAGACGCATGTGCCTACAGTTGTCGATGAGTATCGGGTTTTTTGAAGCGTCATTGTAACGCAAATGATATGCAGGCATATCAAAATATTTATATTTGTGGTATGTTTTTTATGGAAATGCAGAGTAAAGACAAAGCGACCAATTTTTGAAGAGCGCTGCACAGTGGTGTGTTTTGAGGAAATAGCAATTATTTTTATTTTTAATTTTTTAATTTGCTCAGTTGGAGTATATAATATTTGGTAGAGTAGGGACTAAGTAGTATGGTCAACTTAGTGCCGACAGAAGAAAATTAGAAAATAGTTAATTTTAATCCAACAGCATAGTATTTTATAAATAAAATCAGAAAAAATGCTGAAAAGATTTAAAAATTATTAGAAACCCATTTATATTTACCAAAACAAATAGTTAACATTACTCTCTTATTTTTCGTTTTAGGAAACACTTGTCGATCATTATTCTTGGCGCATAACCAGAGCGGTTCAAGGTAAGTTAAACATATTTTTGAAGTATTATAAATGATCCTAATAATAACCCACTAAGAATCGGTTTGTGTAATGCCAAATTTAAAAAATTGTTACACATCTGATAATATATATTTCTGAAAATAAAATTCAATGAATGAAACAATTTATTTTACATATGAGTTTATCTCTATGTTATAAGTCCGCACACAAGAATTCATATCAAATGAAAGAATTCTTACCAAGAGATTGACTCATATTTTCAACAGAATTCAGAGGGTGACCCGGTTTGTTTCTATTATCTAACCGGAACTTAACTAAATGTAAAAATGACGTATACTCCCTTCTAAAGTATGTTTAAATTTTTCACTGTTACTAAAAGCGGTGTGCTGTATCTAGTATGTCTATTTATGGTATCAGATTCAATAATATAAGAAAAATATAATAACTAAATCACACACCTAAAATTCACTCAGTCGTTACGAATGAAACCATACTATCTATTACAGTGAAATTATAGGTAAGGTTTGGTTAAGTAATCTGGTAGGCCAATAAGCCACGCAGAGACCAGTTTTGGTGCTTTGCGATATCAGATGGGGTTCTGTTGCTAGGTCCTTGAGAAGTAATCATCCTTTAGTATACCTGCGCTTGTCGCGAATTTTTACAAATTGTGCAACCTCACTATCGATCCACTATCCTCCACTGTATCATAGTCTTGCCAATGCGGGAGAAGTGCACAAGAGATGCTCCATTATTTCCCTGGTGTCCTGCTCAAGACATTTCCTGCAGTCTTCTCGATCTGTCAGCCCCATCCTGCCGGAGTATTCGAGTCTCCATTCTTGGCAGACAGCACTCGATGCCTTTCTGTTGAAGTATTGCCCATCATGTTACTGCCTTCATTGCTGCTTGGCACTCTACCTAGATGTTGACTCTGGAATTGCATGCAGGTGCATTAGAGGCCAGCTGTGCGGCTTTCGCAAAGACCTCAGCATGAAAAATACTGCAGTGGTTCGGCAACTTAAAAGGTTGCCTTATGCCTAACTCTGGACAGCATATTTCAGTACCAACTCCTTCGTCCAATTTCGAATAATCCGTATAAATGTTTAGAGTGTTGCGCATAGCTAACATACCTTTACGCCAGCCTTCTTTTTCTATATATGCTTTGAACCTTCTTTCCCAGTTCAAAAGTGAGTTCATGTAGTTGCCCAACCACCATTACTCACCGAGCTATGACCAAAAGCTTTTTATGTAATTTTTCCTGCAGTCAATATTTGTTCTTAAAGCCTGTTATGCACAGCGCAACGAGCCTCTGAGCCCTTTCCATTGGCTTTCAGTACGTGGACTTCCGTACGTAGAATAGATTTGGTCTTAAAATAGCTGTGAAGCATCTCTCATGCACTCTGAGAGAGGAAGAGAACCCCCAGGTTGTGCTGAGCATATAAAGCATTGCTAGCTTTTCTCACTCTTTATTCCACATTGTGCTTCCACAGCAGTTTGCTGTCCAAGACTACCTCAAAGTACTTGGTGCGGTCCTTGAGAGTGAGTTGTGTCCCATTTATCAAATGGAACCTCCATAGAAGAATTTAGTGCTTTGTTGTGAACACAAGCAGATCCGTTTTCTCCAGGTTCAATCCCAGACCCGTTTGTGATGATCAATTCTGGACTGTAGTGGTGGTCATAAAACTTCTAATGGTCTCTACATACCTACCCGTTATTAAGATGACAATGTCGTCCGCATGTGCCGCTACCTTTGGGGTTTTCCTTCCTGATGAACATTTTTAAAAAAATCGAAGGTGATTACTTAATTTTTTCCTCTTTATGACTCTACCAAGTCGAAAATCGTGGTTTTAAAAAAACTCGTTAACGCCAGCCGCGTAGCTGTTGACTCTGAAATTTGAAAGCATATTCTTGTATCTATCTGAATTCGGTTGGTTCGTCACGCTCCGAGCCAACTCAGTTATTATTGGACTGTTATTTGGAAGACTGATAGTTAGTTCATCTTAAAGACAAATTTTAGCCGCTTAAAAAGATTTAAATCAGATCCGATATTTTTGATATGAAGAAGTATTTAGCAATAATTCAATTTAGATATATGTAAAAAAAATGAAATTTAGGCGCATCAGAACTTAATGATTCGGAATAACCTGGATGTTGGAGGAATATAGGAAATATTATAAATTCTGCGCAAAATATTCATCAATATTTATTTTATGGCCTTCAGAGTAATCCCCACCAGATGTAATACGCTTACCAACGATTTTTCCAGTCCTCGAAGCACTTTCTTTAGCACTTTTTAGGATGACCTTCAGCTCTTTCTGAGAATTTTGTTTTATCCATTCGATCGACTGCAAACGGGTTCACTCCGATGATTGTTGACTTGTTTGCATGTCAAACTCATAAACACATGTCTCATCGGCAGTTATAATCCTCTCCATGAATGTGGGAATTCGGACCAAGCATGTCCAAAGGGACCTGTTTACGATACTCTTTTAAAAAAAATCAGCTTTATCGGGACGAGTTGAGTCCTTAATTATCCACCAAAATCAATCGAACAGACTCCCAAGAGATGTCGACCTCTATTGCCATCTCTCTAATGTGACGATTTTCTGGCACCATATTCTACACTTTTTAATATTTTCATCAGCTGAAGTGGTTGAAGGTCGTCCAGAACGAAGAATGTTTTCAACGATCTCACGACCGTTTTTGAAGGCTTTGTAGCACTCGTAAGCTTGTGCTTTTCGTAAAACTGAATCATCGTTAGCCTTTTCCAACACTCGCAATGATTCCGCATAATAAATTTAGTCTTAAATACGAAATTTGAGTCTTTGTCTCAAATTATTTAGTTATTATCATATTCCATCATAATATCGTCCCACAGTAACAGCATAGTAAGTAGGAAATTAATGCCTGGGCGCTTCTCTTTCACTGTTATTTCCGCTCTTAAAACGCGCCCGCAGCTAGCGCACACATATACACGCATATATGTGTGTGAGAGTATGTGCCACGGTTATATTATACATGTTCAAATTCTGTGTGTTTTAAAGAGTCTGCGTAGAGCAGCACGTTTATGAGTTTGACATAGAAGCCAGCGAAGCCTTTGACTAAATGGGGGAGCTAAAGTCGAAGTCGACGACGATGACTCAGTAGTGGAGTGAGTTGAGGGTGTACCATGTTGTTTTTGCCAGCGCTGCTACTGGTAATAAAGTGTTGACGGTGGCGGCGTACGTGCTGTGGACGAACGAAACAATGATGCCGACGTTGCTATAATTTCGTTTTAAAAACTAATAAAACAACAACACCACAACTAACTAACAACATTTTTTCCACCTTCGCGCAGCACCACACACATACACCACAACCCAACCTTAACGTCACGCTGTTGACATTACTGTTGTTACTCTCTGTTATTGGTGTTGCGCATGTTTGTGCTCCTTTATGCTCCGAAACTCTTCCTGCATTTCAACGCCAATGTACGTGTGCGCCCGAGTGTGTGTGTGCTCGCGTGTTGGTTTGTCAGTGCAAATATGTTTGCAGCAGTGGGGTTGTTTGGTTAATTCGCAAAACTTGCATTTCGTACGCCAACAGCGCCAGGCGACAGCCGACAATCGACACAGCAGCAGCAAGTCAGCGAGTCAGCGGCGCGCTGGAGTCTTCTTGTGCACAGCACAGGCAGTTCAGTTAGTGCAGTCAGTTCAGGCACAGACAAGTTTGCTCAGTCTCTGTCTCAATTGTCTGGCCAGTGTCAGTTTGGCAACGCTCGTAATAGGACGTGTGTTTTTGTGTGCGGCGGCATGGTCGGGCAATATCGTGCTCAAGCATAGCGTTGACTTTTTGATTTCGGTAAACAGAGATTTTTAGTTGATAAATTACAAGTTTTCGTTGTCGTGAGTGGGCTTGAGTTGAGTTATTCGTGGTTGGTGGAAATAAAGCGTGTGTAGAAACTAAAATATAAACTTAATGCTACGTTTGAATTGGTAGCAAGCAAACGCCATTTGCCATTGAATTTAATTTACGCTGTGCCGACAATAACGACGGTGACGACGACGACAGCACCGGAGACGCAAGCGGCAAAAGTGTTGCACGGCAGCAGTGGCGAGCGTGTTGTAAAGTGAGTGCGCTTGCTAGTTGGCCAGCAGCGAGTAACAACATTTGAAAATACATTGAAACCGGTTTGTTTGCCTTTTGGTATTTTGTTGTGTGTGTGAGCGCGTTTTTTGTTTTTTTTTGCGGCTCAAAGCAGCCAGCAGCAGCACGGTGAGCTGTTTGAACGGTTTTGTGGAAATTTCGATGACTACGCGCATATGTGTGTGTGTGTGTCACATAACGAAAGAATGCAGTCATGAAAAAGCAAGCAGCATAACAATGCGAGTACCAGAAACAATTGCTGAAAAATTCCAATGTACAAAAACATGCCACAAAGGCTGCTTATATCAAATTTCATGGTGAAAAAATTTTGTGGCGCTATAAAAATCGCATATAAAAATTAAACGGTGAATAAAAGGTTGCTGTTAATAAAAACTGAAGCGAAAAAATGTTGGAGAAAAAATTTTAATAAAAAATGTATTAATAAAAAACAGTGAAATAGAATATAAAAAATATTGAAAATAGTAATAAAAAAATTTAAAATTAAATACAAAAAATTTGAGAATAATAATAAAAAAATTAACACTAAACGGTGCTGTTCACAAAAACTTTAACGAAAAAATTTGGAAGAAAAAAAAATTGAAGAAAAAAATTTTATGAAAATAAAAAACAGTGAAAAATTAAATAAATTACAAAATTTATAAATAGAAATAAAAAAAATTGTTTATTAAATATAAAAACGGTGAATCAAAACATTGCTGTTAATAAAAACTGAAGCGAAAAAAATATTTAAAGAAAAAATTTTAATAAAAAATTGATTAAAAATAAAGAACAGTGAAACAGAATATTAAAAAAAAAATTAAAATAGATATAAAAAAGTTGAAATTAAATATAAAAATTTGAAAATATAAATAAAAAAATTAAAATTAAGTAAAAATTTAAAAATTAAAAATAAAAAAATTTAAAATTAAATATAAAAAAATTTTTAAATAGGAAAAAAAAATTTTAATTTAAATAAAATATTTACAAAAAGTAATAAAACAATTACAAAATTTTAATGGAAATTTTGGTATAAAAAGTTTTTAAAATAAAAATAAAAAAATTGAAAAAGAATATGAAAATTAAAATTTTTTTAAATAGCAAATAAACAGCTCAATATTTGTATATCGCACCTACTTAAGTCAAAAGCTATTTGTGGTCGAAAATAGTAAAATAAATAACGAAAAAATTTCAATAATAAAACTACTGTAAGTGAAACATTCGCGAAGTGTGTTTGGTATTTTGCGCTGGTGTTTAATGAAGCAAACATTTTGTGCAAGTGTTTGTTGTTGCGCGTAAATATTTGTGGCAAAGCGCGCATTACATGGCTTAACATAGCCAAAAAAGCAGGAAAACGCCAGCACAGTGGGTCAAAAATAAGCTTAAAACTGTAGCTTTTGACTGCAGCCGCGCTGAAACTTTGCGGTTTTAAGCCATTTAAAGTATACGAACATTTGGTATAAATATAGCTGTGTGTGTGACTTAACCGGATTTGCGCTAATAACTCTACATATACATACCTATATAAGAAATAAGCGAACGCACTAAAGAATTGTGTCGCAATTTATCACAGTTTAACTAATAATTTATACGGCGGCTTTGCCTATACTGCTGTGAAGTGTACAAATTGAATATAGCTGGCAAATAAATTCAATAGAATAAGCGCCGCACGCCCATGCTGTGCAGAAGAATTGCCACTTGACAGCGCGCACACACAGGCACAGGCAGGCAGGCACACAACAAACAGCGGCGCATTGGTTGCGGTGACGCTGAATAATTGAGGCGAAGCCACGCAAATAATCCTATCAGCAAGCAAGCGCGCGGTCCGGCAAGGCGCCACAGCAAGGAAGTCAACTAAGTAGCGCAGACAAGTCGGAGCACTACAAAGTCGCACGCGCGCGCTGTGTATTTGTGCCAGCAAAATAAGCAACTACAAGACGTATGTACGTAGAAGATAGAGCGCGCAGTGGGCAACTCAATCACGGAAGTAGCAAACGCGCGCGAAGCGCAAACACGCTACTTCTACTTCCGCAGCGTAGCGACGTCACACTGTATCGGTTTGCGGTCCTGTTGCGCCGCGCAAGCGAATTTAAAGGAGAAACCGAAGTGAAAAACTTTTGCAATAGCAACAACAACGTACAGCAACGCGTTGCGCCACAGGCGGCAACAAGCCAAAAAAAAAACAGAAATCAGTGTTGGCACTGCAAATACCAAGCGCATAGCAAGCGCGTAGTGGCTTGCAGCAATAAATGTCAGCGCGTTGGCCAATACGAGGTCGGGAGTCGCGTTAAAAATTCCAACTTCAAGTAACGAACCAACACACACACATATATATGTATGTATATAGCTGGTCCGGAAGCCGCGAAAACTAAACTAATTTTCAGCTTACGCAAACGCTACCAACGGCGCGCGTCAACACATTTTTCTTACTCAATGTTTCCGGTTGCCGCTGTGACCAAACATCAGCACTAACGCCACGCGCTAGCACCGCCAGCAGCTGCTAAAGGCAGCAGCGCGCACACAGCCGCAAGTTTGCAGTTTGAATTGGAGTTTGAGTTGGAAAGCGCCGTGTCCACCTTCGTGTTGTGTAGGTGGCGAAGCACATAAGTCGTTTATTTTTTAGCGTAAAACGCGCGTAAGGCAACTTGAATTTATAGTAACAAAAACGCAACGCGTTTGCAATATTTCAACGCCAACGACACTTGAAGTGCAGAGGACGCGTCACAAAAGTTCACTTTTTTTTACAAATACTAAGCGCAAACGCGCAAAGCAACTTACGCATTAGACGCGTGTGCAGTTTTTGATATAAGTAGCAGCAACTAGTGCCAAGCGTCACAAGCGCAGAACGTCGCAAAAGGTTCTCGCCTATTTTCCGTACCGCGCGCCCCAACTAATCTAACTCCTTCATGCAGCGCCGTTCGTTTCGGTCATAATGTCGTAATAACTGTCACCACTGTTTGCTTAAATGCGAACGAGCCAGTGCAAACAGCTAGCCTGAGCAGTAGCAGAGGAGCTGCCGCATGAGCGCCATCATTTAAGGACCTAATGTAGCGCATGAAAGGCAAACGCACCGAACGCAATCGTAGCGCGCAAGGCGACTTCATAAAGTATGCGAAGCTAAGCCAAGTCAGACGGCGACGGCGGCGGCCAAAAGGAAAGTCATCGTTAGTGTGGGTGCCATTGCACTTTTTTCATATTTAATTTAACGGAAATTGTGTTGAATTAGTGTGAACTATAAAGCGGGCAACTAGCGCAGGCGAAGCAGTGAGTGGATGGAATAGCAAGAAAAAAATAAATAGTGGCATAAAATATACAAGTACTTACGAGTAAAATAAAATAGTTTACTTTAGTGTTAGTTCGATGTGTGCCACCCCCCATGAACTGAGTCCATTCTGAGTTCTCAGTGCGTGCGTGTGTATGTGCAGTCCCGCTGTGTGTAAATAATAGTTATATAAAGAAACTCATACTCAAGTGCATGCAAACACACACATATATTTATATATACATACATACAAGCGTAAAGTGTCTAACGCGTAATTCCGTTCATACATACATACATACATACCGACACACTTGTAGCAACAGCGTTACAAATCGCCAGTGAAAACGCGTGTGTGTGTTAGTGCGCGCGTTAGTGAGATACTTGAAAGTTATAACCAAGTCGAGCAGACCCATTGAAGAGTTGAAGTGCGAATATCTATATACCTACAAATATATATAGTAATACTGTATACTGCGTATATCTGTCGCTCCAACAGCCGCGTTGCTGTTAGTCGGTCAGCAGTCAGTAAGGCAGTTAGCCAGCAGCGGATGCGTTTCATAATGAAAATCTAATTTATGCGCACCGGATTGAAGTGGTCATCCATCTCTCTGCAGCAGGCGATTTTTGCCAACCGTTTATTTATCACCACTTTTTATAGTTGTTGTTGCCTCTGCATCTTATACGACTCGCTTGGTATGCGACGCGACGTGACGCGTTACGTTCGATGTGGATTTGCAGGTCAGTAGGAATAAAAAGCAATTAAAATGTTATTAATATGAGTACACATGCATATGCTTCTGCAGCTGTATGTGGTGGTATATTTATGTAATTTAATATTGTTTATATATAACTATATAAATATGTATATCTGTAATAAATATTACTTTGGTGTATTAAAAAAATGTTACCCAGGGTTTTGCCAGATAGCCGCAGCGCTGAGCAGAGCTATGAAGTCACTGCTGTAAATATATATTTTCCATATAAATATATACGATTTTAAGCCATAACTGTCTTCCATTCACCACTTCTCTTTACGTTTCTTGTGAGCCCTGCAAATATGCTCGGCCCTCAGAATCATTGTGTGTCGAACAACTAGGAAGGTATCCACTTGAGTTCAATACAAGCGAATATTTGATTTATGCCAGTTGTTTGTTCGATTCGCCACTTCACAAAAATCAAAATTATGGCTAGTTCATTTAAAGTAGCACACATTTTTTGGTTTTTATATTTGACATAATTTAAAGCAGAAACATCGTCTTTATTGCCTGTCACCTTCGGAGGTTTTCCTAGTGATCGGCTTTGGGTTCAAGAAAATCCAAAATTTTCCAAAATGAATCACCAATTTTCGCAGTGTATTAAATTTTGTAAATGTACTTTCATTTTATTTATTTGTATGTTTTTTCACAAAAAGCATATGTTTATGATTTGCAAGTGGATATAATGCCTTAATGGCTCACATGGGCTTCCTCGGGTAAAAACATGATTTTTTCAACAGTTTTTTTCTCATATAAAAATGAAATATTTTTTAAGAATACAGAACTTGTACGAAAGAAAAGAAAAACCTGAAAATTGGATTTTTGGCAGACTTGAATCAACTTGAAATATAGGGTAGCCGTATTTCTAATCAAACTTGAACTTTTTTTTATTTTTAAATTGAACTTTAATGAACTAAATAAGTATGTATGTACCATTTTGGTCGATCACTTTTTGCCATTTTTCTGCTAAAGACATTATTCCATCAGTGTAAAAATTTTCTGATTTCTCGGTGAAAAACTGCGACAAGTAATTTTCACATGCTTCTCTTGAAGCCAACTTTATTCCGTCAAGGGAGTTCTGGACCGAAAGAAATGGTGGTCCGATGGTGCAAGGTCAGTGCTATATGGTGGATGCATCAAAACTTCCCAGCCAAACTCTCCCAGTTTTTGCCGACTCATCAAAGTTGTGTGTGGTCTAGACGACGCCCTTTCTGTTGATCAGTTCTGGCCGTTTTTTTCGATTGCTTGCTTCAATCTCATCAGTTGTTCACAGAAAAATGGAGAATCAATCGTTTAACCAGGCTGGAGCAGCTAGTAGTGGGTGATTCTTTCCGATCCCGTCAAACTCCCACCATAACCTTTCAAGCGTCAATCGTGGTTTTGCGACCATTCGTTGACCTTCACCACGCTTGGAGCATGATGTTTTTCGCACATTATTGTCGCATTTAATCCACTTTTCGTCTCCTGTTACCATTCTCTTCAGAAATGGTTCGATTTCATTTCGCGTCAGCAAATTTATTTAAATTTTTCACAGACAATTCATGTGGTACTTAAACATGAAGCTTCTTTTTGCAGCCAGCCTTTTTTAAATGTCTCAAAACCGTTTGATGATGAATGTTAAGTACCTTAGCGATGTCATGACAGCTTATGTGACGGTCCTGGTCAATCCTTTACATAATTTCATCGACTTTTTCAACGATAGGTCGACCAGAGCGAGGTACACCTTTCACATCGAAATTTCCATAACGAAAGCGATCGAACCATTTTTGTGCTACACTAACTGATACAGCATCGCCTCCGAAAACTTAATAAGTTTTATTGGTGGCTTGCGTGGCATTCTTCACTTTTTTATACAAAAATTTCAAAATATAGCGAATTTCTTCATTATTTTTACTCATTTTTGTACAGCTGTAACTTTTTTTCAACTTTCCTAAATTTAATTTTTTTTGGTTAAATGAAGCTTAAAATCTCACCTTTTCAACACTATACGGTATGACACAATGTGATTGATAGCATTGGAAATATACGACTGCAACGACAACTATTGACAAAATACGAAAAGACTTTTTCGACTACCAAATATTAGGACAATATTTTAGAGGTGTTGTAGACTTGAATAAGACAATAAAAAAGTCGATTTTTTGAAACCCATAAACCCATGTAACCCCTTGAACTCTGAAAATGGTATAAGAAAAAATAAATTGTTTTTTTTCTAGACTAGAATACCTCCCTGAGTTAATAAAATCAATAAGTAAATACATTTTATAAAAAAATTGTACTGTTATTTGCAAGAGTTACTTAACATTTGAAGCATCTCCAATAGTAATACTTGCCTAAAATCTGTAAAAAAAATGGAACATTAAATAGTAAAGCGGCATTTGCATATTCGCTGATATCGTATTCAGTTCAGTCACTTTGTTGTTTCTACTAAATAAACATTTTTTGACAAGATAGCGATAGTGAAATGGCGAATCGATGACAGCTATTGTGTCGTAAAAACAGCACACAATTTAGCTTCATTTATTATAACTAAGGCATAATTGACTCTCTTGCTTTACACACCATTTGTACCTTCTAAGGAATTGTATGTCTACGCTATTGAAATTATTTATGCATTGAAACACATTTAATACAGTATATATATGTATATATATATATATATTTCGAAATCTAGCGACGATTTTTGCAACTTTTGGTCAAGTTATGGCTCTTAAAAAGTCAACTTCAACTAGCTGATGTTTCAAATAATTCCTTACTATCATTTTTCATATAAGAAACATCTTTTTTGATATAAGAAAAACCAAGTTCGCAAGTGGCAGCTGAAGCAGAGCATTTCAATGCTCCAAACGCATGAATGAGCGCCTGCATGGCGCCACAGATGCTGAGAAAAGCACGAGCGCTTCATTGTAATTCCATATATTGTACATTATCAGTGTCATTGTATTTCTTCTAGCCCACATAAAAGAGATAATAAGCATGCACATTAAAGTAAAGTGGGGAACGGAAGATCCATAAATAGGGGTGCAGCCAAATAAATACCAACAAGTATTATCATTTCGAGTTAAGTGTTGTTTATACAAGCATGAGTCACACAACTCGTTTAGTGACTGACAGTTGCCTCATTAGAAAATACCTCTAACTCATAGAGTAATAACAGAACTTAACTTAAAGGTGTGTTTTATCATTCTCAATAAAATCTCACGGTATAGAAAGCCAAGTTAAATTTATGTTTTATAAGCCAGTGTCGGATGCATGCTCAACTCTGTTAATATTTTCTTGATGGTATTAAACATCACTGTTAATATTGAAGATGTGAAACATGTGTTGCGTTCTTTTTGTTGTTGATTTGAATTTGAGAACTATCTAGCCTTTATTTTTATGTCAAGTTTGCCAGGAAGTTTGAAACACCTAGGGGGAAACTTCGGTGACTCTACAATAAATAACATGAGAGCTTGACACGACTCATGCGAGATCTGTCAAAAAAAGGCTATATAAAAAGTACCTCTACTTGGATCACCCGTTATAAATAAATTATCAGCGTGATGAACTGAGTCCCCCATGTATTGAGATATCGATCTGAAAATTTTAAATTGTTCTCGTTTCCGTCTCTCCAAGAAGCTGCTCAGAAGTTTTGTCAGCACCGCCGATATCGGATAATTGAAACATATAGCTGCCATCTAAACTTAACGATCAAAATCAATTTTTGTATGAAAAAATTTCATTTGACAAGATATTTTCCCGAAATATGGCATGGATTATTGTCTAAGGCAAACAATATAATCTTCGAAAGAATCTGAAGTTTACGTCGTGTAGGATGTCAGCGTTTTTTTTTTCGAAGTTTAACAGAAACTTGATATATAATTGTGATACTTCATCCAGTCCCTTGAATTGTGAAGCTCCTAGATATTTAAGCCGAGTTCTAAATAAATGGGCATACCAGAGGAGGTGTTCCAGCGTCTCTCTCATGCTCAAGGTAATCTCATCTCAGCGGATGAAAGAGTTGTGTGATGCCATTTGCTCTTCTCCCAAGGTACAGCATTACCAAAAGTGTAAACTTCACCATGAAGTTCAAGGTTTCCCTTAGAACGAATGGAATGATTCCACTCTCGAGCTACCGCTTAGGGATAGTGCAATCCAGTGGTACACCGACGGCTCGAAAACGAAGGGAATCGGTGCAGGAGTCGCAACACCACACTCCAAAACTCTTCATACCTATGGGAAGTTTTCCGATCTTTTTTCAGTCAGAAGTCTTTACTATAAGTTGGTGCACAGAGATAATCCTCCAACGCAACTATCGCAACGAACGTATAAGCATTGCGATAGTCAAGCGGGTCTTAAGTAGTCTCTGTCTATGCGATCCAATCGCTACTGGTGCAGGAGTGTAGAGAACGGCTGAATAACCTAGCGGAACGTAACCAAGTGCACCTTATCGGGGTGCTTGGTCACAAAGGTATAGCCGAAAATAAACGGGCTGATGGGCTCACCCGCTCCGCAGCATCTACTAATATGGTAAGACCTGAACTTTTCATCGTGGGTCTTCATACCATAAAGAAGCTGCTCTGCAAGATAGAAGGAGTAGCCAGAGAGAGATATTGGTAACAAGTCCAAGACTAGCGCATACCAAGTAGCTTTAGGAAGGGATTATAACCTCAGCAGGGACAAATTCAAGTTACTTGTCGCATTCTATACTGGTCACTGCAAGTTGAAAAGCACTTATACAACATGGGCCTAGTTGTCGGTTCTGCGACAAGGAGCCTGAAACCCCAGAACGCCTGCTAACTGACTGCACAGCAGACGCAGGATAAAGACCCGAGGATCCATGTTTCCAAATAGTGATCACATCGCCTCACAGCACCTAACCGTATATTGGACTTTATCAATATCGTATATCTATTTTATCTTATCTTGGCTGTCGTGTTCGATTCGTCACTTCTCTTTGTATTGCTTTATTTCATCTTAGTGATTAAAGAAGTGTAAGCAACAACAAAGTTAGCCTGTTTTCAAAAGTCTCTCTTTCTCTCTCTCCCTCCCGCTCTGTCATAATCTTCATGCTAATACAATAAACATGTGTTCGCTGCAAGAAAGAGTTGAAGTATGATTTAAGTGCACAAATAAAATTATTGCTCATATAAAGTCAAATAAAAATGTCATTTTGATTTCCATAACTCTTTAAAGCCACAAAAAAGTGCTCATTAATTTTCTTGTCGTTAATTTCATTTTACAAACCGGAGATATGCACATATTTTCAAGGCATTTCCATGGCATTTCATGACCTACAGTTAGGTAGAAAAACAAAGCAGCTGCTTTTACACACACACACACACACAAACCAAGCAAACAAGCACCGAGAGACTGTTGGAGACTGTTGTGACTTTCTCTGCAACCACTTGGGTCATTAAGTTGAACCACTGTTTAGATTTATCTGCTATTATAATCTAAATAACGTCATAAAATAGCAGTTTTCTTGAGGTTGATAAGTGTAAAAAGTAGTAAATGCAGCCGAGAACGCACAGTGGCAATGTTTTTGTACTTGTAGTCGCATGTGTGTGGCAGTTGCCACATGGCGCTGTCTGTAAACATTTGGATTATACGAGCACCTTTTTTTCTGCCTTCCCTCTGCCCTCCTTCTGCCTTTGCTTGCGCAACAATCGATCTGCGTCTTCTTACGCACATTTTGTTGTAGCATCTTTGTGACTGCCAGCGTCTGGAGTGCTGTTAAAAGTGACTTTTACAATAAATTGAGTAACCTTGCCCACATAAACACCATTCAGTGGAATGCTTAAGTGTTACTATAAAATGCATTTCTCACCTATTGCGCTGGCCAGCAGCAATGATTTATAGCAAATAGTTGCTTAAGCAGCTATATATTAAGGCAGTTAACCGTTAGCGCTGACTTTGTTGCATCTGGCAACTTTAGTGCCCACATATGCTTGCTATGATATCTTTCATTGTTTGTTGTTATTGCATAGTAATTGTCATTACTTTTATGTATGACTTCGTAAATAAACTGCATTCTTTCGTTCTCATTAAGATAAATATTAACCTAGGCTTCTGCCTCTAGAAATGCCTCTTCTAAGAAGAAATGTCGAGAAGAATTTTAATGTCTGAAAAGTGCAGCACATCTGTTGGATGAAGGGTTAAATATTTACATAACTAAATGTTTGTAAATACCTACATACGTTTCGATCGGATTATTTTGTACAAATTCAAGTTTCGAGAGCAAAAATTTCTTAAAGAAGTATTCTAAGTATAGTCTTTTTCTTCTTTGCTGACCTAGACACCGCTGAGGAGGCTATTGCCGAGTTAACAACAGCGTGCCATTCGTTTCTTCGTTTTGCTATTTGGCTCCAGTTCGAGATACCAAGTGCAGTTAGGTCCTGCTCCACTTAATATCTCCAACGGAGTTGTGGTCCTACTCTTCCTTTACCTCCACCGTCGGTACTGAATCGAAAACCTTCAGAGCTGGAGTGCTATCTTTTATCCGGACATCATGACTTAGCCAGCGCAGCCGCTGTCTCCTGATTCGCTGAACTATGTCAATGTCGCCGTATATCTCGTATAGCTCGTCGTTCCATCGACTGCGGTACTCGCCGGGATGAGGAGGGACTTGTAGAGTTTGGTCTTTGTTCGTCGAGAGAGGACTTTACTTTTCAATTGCCTACTAAGTCCAAAGTAGCACCTGTTATCAAGAGTTATTTTGCTTTGGATTTCAAGGCTGAAAACAATGTTGGTGTCAATGCTTGTTCCAAGGTAGATGAAATTATCTACGACTAAGTTATGACTGTCAACAGTGACGTGGGAGCCAAGTCGCAAATGTGATAACTGTTTGTTTGATAACAGAAGATGTCGGTGTCATCGGCGTACGCCAGCAGCTGTACACTCTTATAGAAGATTATCTCTAATCAGCTCTGCAGCTCGAATTATTTCTTCCAGGAGTAGATTGAGCAGTTGCGCGCTAGGGAAACCTCGTTTGATATCGAACGGCTCGGAGAGGTCTTTTCCGATCCTGACGGAGGTTTTGGCGTTGCTCAACGTCAGCTTACACATCCGTATTAGCTTTGCGGAGATGCCAAGTTCAAACATAGCGGCATAAGGGCAGCTCCTTTTCGTACTATCAAAAGCAGCGACAAGAGGTGATTTGTGTCGGTCTTCCTCTCAAATCTGTTTCAAGATTTGGCGCATGGTGAATATCTGGTCAGTTTTTGATTTTCTATGCCTGAAACCACACTAATAAGGTCTAATCAGTTTGTTGATGGTGGGATCTAATCTTTCATACACTACGCTCGACAGAACCTTATATGCCATGTTGACGAGGTAGTTGACGCAGATTGTGGGGTCTCCTATTTTGTGGATTGAGTAGAGTACACTAAAATTCCAATCGTCCGACCATATTCTACAAAGAAGATTATGCATGCTCTTCGCCGCCTTGAAACCTTCTATTAGTCGTTAGTAACTATGTATATGTACCTAAAGCTAAATCTTTTATGAAGATCTTTATCCTGATTTCGAGCGGTTGAATGGCAGCTATGTATGTATGTATACACTATACTGGTCCGATATCGACGTCGACGGTAGCTTCTAGGGGATATATATGGGCATGAAATATTTCCAGTCGATTTCTTTAGAACTAAGGGACTAGGAGGTCCTATTTTATACAGTCGCCGTCGTATCCATCTGGGTGGAGTTGGAGTCGGTTTAAAAGTCTGAGTGATGTTATCGAAATACTGTGACTTGCTTGATGTCTGAAGAGCTGTGACCAGAGGTTAAAGAAATAGGAGTTAAAAATTGTTGAAGTGGAAAAGTGTTCAAAGTCAGTGAAGCGCATATTTGGTTGAAATTTTAGCAAGTTCCAAAAGATATTTAGAACTTTTAGCGAGGTTGACTGCAGTTGTTCGAAAATATATTTTCCCCAAAGTCGTTAATATTCATAATGGTGATGTTTTTTGCGTTTAAACACTTTGTATCAAATCGGATTTATTAAGTCAACTACCTCGAACTCAGTAAATTGTTTCTTTTCCCATTATTAGATTTCTAGTTTTTGTCTGCCACTTAAGGATTTCATTGGAAAAATCAACAATATTTTTGATTTTGTTCGAAATACTGGTTAGTTGTCAAAGTCTTCTATTTCTCTGTCGACTGCTGTCTATATGTATGTATGTATATGCCTATGAAGTCTTCACCACAGCAAGGACATAACTGTCAAATTTGTAAAATATTTATTAGCATTTCAATGCTTCATATTTCTAACCATTAAACCAAATCGGTTGATGTCATCTGTAAGCCCTAAAAAACAGAAGTCAATAAATCTTCTTTTTTTGCGAGCGCAGTGTATGAAAAATCACAATTTTCAGAAGGAAATTAACATAAATCAGCATAACGTCGCCACCCGCCAAATGCCACCGGCCGGCAGCGTGTTTCGTTGGCAGTAAATTGCTTAAATATAATAAATTTACAATAAAGTCAGCCGCCTTCTTTTCGAATTTTCGAAATTAAATGGCTACGAAAACTATCTAACAGCTGCGGACAAAGAACAAAGGCAACTGCTGCTGCATTACAGCGCTACGCCAAACCGCGAATGAGGAGCGTTAAGGATGCTTTTTGCTTATTTATGGTTGCAGAAAAAGCGAGGCAGACATACATATATGTGTGTACAGACACACATACTTGCTTATAAAATTTTTTATAGATATGTATATGCTTGCGTACAGCGACTTTTCTGACAGACTGTAATTTGTGGGTAGTGCATATTCATCAACAAATTTATTTTATCGAATATTTTCCGAGTCACGCTTACTGATTTTGAATAACCAACAAATTTATTTATCATATTTGGGAAGGCCACTGTCAAACCAACACAACACACCAAGCCTCAGCCCCAGCTTCAGTTTCAGCCTCAGTCAGTCAACCAACCAACCAACCAACCAACCAACCAAGCAAGCAAGCAAGGGTGCTCCACCCACTTGAAGCAATCTATTTCTTACCGAATTTGCGCCGACTTACAGTTACTTGCAGTTTTTGCCCCTGATTAAATTTTTTTCGTCTGCTCAAGCGACTGCGACTAATCTTATTTATGAGAAGCGAGTACCCGTCTATGTCGCCGTCGTCAACGTTAGCGTCAAGCGTGTGCCGCTGTGTGCGTGTATTTTGTTGTCGTTTTCCACCCCATTTAGCCATTTTTCACAGCGCCGCCGCCACCGCCGCCGCCGCCGCCGCCGCCGTGCTCGTTGTCTGACATTTTCCGCTGGCTGTGTGATGTTTTTTCGAAATTCTAGTTTTTTACACACACACCTACACGCTTATTTGTCGCTGTTTGTGTGTGCACTTTTGTTTCATTCCGCCGCATCTTTTGTGTAGTTGTGGGCGTGTGCGTGTACGTGTGTGTGTGTATGTGTAGGCAGGATATGAAAAATGAATTGTTAACAAAAAATCACGCATTATATTTTCAATAAATCTTGGCGCAAAAAGAAAAGTTTCGAGAGATTATAAATCGTATGCGCTTAATGCTGACAAGTGGTAATGCGTTGGTGAAGAACCAACTTTTGCGCGCGGCATAAGCAGCCATAGAAGTTGAAGTTTATCGCTGTTGTTGTTATTGTTGCTCTTATTGTTGCTGTTGCTGTTGTTATTATTTGCCCTTCTGCTTTTGTTTGCATCATAAAACTCGTGCGGAAAGTTGCTGAGTTGCTGGCGCAGCATGGCATGTACCGGGGCAAAGTTTTACATGGAATTATTTTGAAGTAATTCAATTCAATTGGACAGTAGCTGCTAGTCCCATGTTGCTCTAAACCACCATTGATGGATATCGGCATTTTTTCTTGACCTTTCTGCCGGGTTTTTCGTTTGTTTTCGTACCTTTTAGTAGCTAGCTGCTTGCAGGCATAGAAAAATAAATATCTAAATGAAATTTTCATTTGACTGCTTGTTTGTTATTTTCAATTATAAATTGCTAAAAATATGGAATGGCCTAAAATACGATCGGATGACCGAAAATAAACCGAGTAAAAAAAGTAGAAAAGCCATCCAAATTTAAGCTCTAACGGCGCTTGCTTTGTTTGTTGTTTACTCAAAAGAGTTGTGTGTATGCTTGCAGTGGAAACCACATACCCATTATTTGACTATACATTTACCGTTTATTTGGGGCCTACCCGTATTAATATGCTCACAACTGTATGTTTTGATAAAATAGCAAATCACAAATAATTTTGAAATTATTCTTAAACAACTAGATTGTTGGTTTCAAATTTATTTACATAAAAGGTTATATTGGTTTGGTGATTCGATCTGAACAATTTCTTCGGATATTATAGCATTCCCTCGGATTATAGTCTATGTAAAATTTCATGAAGATATCTCGTCAATTGAAAAAGTTTTTGAAACAACAACTTGATGTGGATCGTTCAGTTTGTATGGCAGCTATATGACATAGTGATCAGATCTGGTAACTTTCTTCAGATATTATAGCACTGCCTTGGATCATAGTCCATACTAAATTTTAGGAAGATATCTTGTCAAATGAAAAAGTTTTCTATCAAGAACTTGATGTGGATCGTTTAGTTTGTATGGCAGTTGTATGACATAATAGTTCGATATCGGCGGTTCTAACAAATGAGCAGCGCTTTAAAGAGAAAAGGCGGTGTTACAAATTTCAGATGAATATCTCAAAAACTGAGAGACTAGTTCGCGTATATAAGGACGGATAGATGGACAGACATAAGGATATGGCTAAATCAACTCAGCCCATCACGCTGATCCTTTTATATAATATATACTTTTAAAGGTCTCCAATGTTTCCCTCTGTGTGTTACAACCTTCATGGCAAACTTAGTATACCCAATACAGCATATACAAATTAACTCGCTGCATTTTCACGCATCGCAATTTCCCAAAAGTGAGGTTATGACGTCTGTTTGTGTCTACCGTTCATAATTTGCAGTTAAAATAGTTGATTTACTTAATCAGATGCAGCACATTACTCTACAAATGTACTAGTGTAGAGAAATAAAATTTGTAGGGTTGCCACTTATTTAGAAATAGAATAGAAAAGAGAAAACAAGTGGTTGTCGATGTGACTATTTTATAAATGAAATTTTGAGGGTTGCCATCTATTTAGAAATGTAATAAACAGAGAAAATAAAAAAAAAACTTAAAATAATAGCCTATCTTGCAACAATTTTTTAATTTTTGATCGTACTTATACTCAATTAGTTTCCCAAAAGTAAGGTTAAGGCATAATCTCAGTTAAAATAATATCTGCTCGTTCCTTATTTAAAAAAAATATTCTTTATTATATGTACAGAGCTAACGACAGTGAAAAGTAACATACTAAAGAAAAATAAAGTTATAAGGGTGCCACCTGTTTGGAAATTTTATTAATTTAATTTACTTTAAAAAAAAGTATGGCATAAAAACAACCTTAAATATGAATATCAGTCTTTAAAGTTGAAATAAGGGGAATATTTTTAAAGAGGGTTGCCACCTGTTTGAGAAAATAAGTTAATAAAATTGATGATGAAATTCAAATATTAATATTTATATAAAAAATATGTGTTTCAAAAGTCATAGGCATTTGAAAATGCCTTTCAGTAGAGTTGCCAACTTTTATTTTTTTTTAAATTAATTAAATATATTAAATAAATGGAAACACATATTTTTCCTAAGCGAAAATATTAATGGTAGACTATTAGTATGAAATGAAGCAAATATTTTTAAAAAGGGTTGCCACTTGTTTCAGAAATTAAGTCAATAAAATTGATGAGCTAATTCAAATATTAATATTTATACAAAAAATATGTGTTTCAGAAGTCAATGGCACTTGAAAATATTTTTCAGTAGAGTTGCCACCTTTTTTTAGATAATTTAATTTAGTAAATAATATGGAACCCATACTAATTACGTTAAAAAAAGTGTTGCTTAAGTCGGCTTATCATTAAAAATGTGTACTGCAAACTCCGAGTTTCAACGAGCCTCAACAGTTTTGCGCCAAATATGCTACGAATATCACGCAGTGTACTCCATTTGCCGACACCATACTGACCATACTTGCCTTTAATTAACAAATAGGGATCATTAATCAATTTACATTTTAAAGAAGTAGCGGATATTCGAACGCGCTTTACGTGGCCTGTGTTCCAAATGACCGCCTCCAACTAACTGAAGCGCCGACATATAAGTACACAGCGTCTACACTTCTTCACTTTGCTTAGCATTCAAGGTTGTTTGAGCGGAAAAAATCTATAATTATATATTTCCACCGGAGGCTGGTCTTAATCACGCGCTCTAGCCACCACTGAACAAAACTAAAGAATTTGTGTACAAAACAAAGCAACCGAGCGCGCTTTACTACGCAGTGCGTTGATGATAGATGAATGACGGAAATTAGGAATAATTTACAAGCTCTAAAATTTCTAGAAACGTCACGAGACGAAGAGTTAATTTATTATGCTATCAAACGTCACGGCGAGCTCGCTGTCCGACAAAGCAGCAATTTACTTCACACACTTTCATATGATATTTGCCTACTAAGAACCATTTAAGTTGGCAGCAGTGTCTCTTTATTTATAGTAATAATAATAATTCGGTGTAATTGATTAGAAATTCGAAATTCAGTATTTCCGCATCACTTTGCCAACAACAATTTTCCTGCTCCACCTTTGCGCTCTAACCGGCCGCCAGCCGCCAGCCGCCAGCCCTTAAGTCAATGAGAGTTCAATGTGCTGATTCCTGTGCTCACGTCTGTTTTCATGCGTGTGTGTGTGTGTCGCTCTTTTTAACATATACATATATGTCCCCGAGAGCTATTGCTTGCATTTCAAAAATTAATACCGTTAAAGGTCTGAGAGTGCGAGTTGAAGCAATCATATAAATTGAATACTCAACAATAAGTGTCTGCACACACACAGAGATGTTTTTTTGGTCCTTCGCACCGGCATAACTTGTTGGGCATGCGGCGTGCCGAAAAAAGGGTCATCTAGCGCACAACGCAATCAACGGCGGCTGCCCTATTCCCAAACTCACAAAGGTCAAGAAATGTGGAAATTTACCTTTTCAAAAATAAATGACAACAAGATGGCAATACGGCAATAAGGCAAAGGAAGAAATTGTGAAAATACAAAAATAAAAAAAAAAATATAAAAATGTTAGAAAAGTATATTGAAAACATGAGAATTATGTTCATTTCCTATTCCGTTCGCAGTTAAGTGGTAAGAAAAGTGCCACCACACTTTGACCAGAAATCAATTTCTTCTTTACGGCAGCGGCAGCAGAGCAGAGTGGCTTTCACCTCGTCTCGTTCATCATGCAACCAATTCATTGTGGTCAACTGCACACAGACCAAGCAGGAACGTGCAGCATGATTGAACACGACGCAAGCCAACCGCTACAGCAGCTACGGAGTACAAAACGTTGCCTGGCGGAAGGCGTCGTGGTCGTTGTGGCATTGCTGGCTGTCGCTTTTGCTGATAGAATCGAAAATTGAAAAGTCAAATAGTGACGAAAAGATGGCAGGCATGGCACTTTGTGGCGGAGTGGCGAAGCGGCAGTGCGCTTATAAGTTGACTCTTGGTTAACAGCAATTTTTCGGATAGTTATTGGTAACAAAGTAGCACCAGCGGCTAGCGATCAGCACAGCTCAGCTCAGCAAGTGGAAGTGTGTGGCAACCGAGCAATAAAGTGTAGTAATCAGCCGTAGCCGTATTTTGTTGCCACCGACCGGCGGCAAGCTTAAGCGGAGCATGTGTTCTTGCGCTTATTATTACTGTTTATTGTTGTTGTTTTTTCGTTTTTACTTTTCGACCACTTTTTCGTGTTATATGAAGGCGTTCGCTCTTATGCGTAGCCGCATTCCTTATAACGTGGCGTTGCACGCACTTACATGCACGAGGACGGTGCGATAATTACTTAACCTACAGAAGCAAGAAAGTGAAGAGTGGAAATTTTGGAAAACTTGCGATTGAGCTCTCAATATAGTCTCGCTGTCGGTCGCTACACTTGACCCAGCGATGCTTCAACTTTTTTAAACCGTTTAAAAACTATATTTTCTGGAAGTCTGCAAAGCGGATCCCTGTGATTAACCTCATTCGATCACACCTTGTGAATCTTGATATGAAATAACGGTGTCCAGCATGTATACGGTCGATAGAAGAGTCTTTGCAAACTTCGGAGAATTTACTTCACTCTCTAGTTGTTGTGGTTTTAGCCGCTGAAAATAATCCTGAAATAACTTAGAGGAAAACTGCTGAGTTAACAGTCCTTAGCCGGATAAAAATTTGGGTCCGTTCCGGTTTTGTAGACCCCACGTGGGAATGGTCGCGTGAAGACTTCATCTTCCACTATTCCTTGGTCTCTGTTGTGTACCAGGGCATTTACCTTACGTCAACGGTCACCAAACGTTGCCCATCATGCCTCTGATCGATAGGAGAGTCTTTGCAAACTTCAGACCATGGACAAAGGGTGAAATTGTTGTAGTTTTAGCAGCAGAAAATTGCCCTGAAATAGTTAAGAGGCAAACTGCTGAGCTGTGAGTCCTTAGCCGTATAAAATTCGGGGCCCGCTCCGGTTGCGTAGACCCCACTGTCATGGGAACGGCCGAGTGACCGAGTGAGGATTTCTTCTTCCACTATTTCTTGGTCTCAGTTGAGACAATGGTCACGAAACGACACAGCAACTCCTTCGGATTGTCTTTAAACTGCTTCAAACACTGTTGGGGAGTGGTCTCACAATTGAACGTGATCAAACGTGGGACACATTGCGCCGTCGGGTTTACTCATATTTATATTTAAAACAGAATATGACCGACGCCACCTTAAGAGATGCCTACCGGCTCAATTAGCACACCCTCAACCGGTCAAAACAAAACTGGGAGTTCAATTCGGGTAATGTTTTGACGGTCTGCGAGAATGCTCAACACCATAGTAAATCTCTTGCGGTAGTGGCGCCATTAAGGCTACGTACTTATTCGGATCGCGCTCGTACTTACGAGCATACTTATGCTCAGCCTGCTTGTAGTTCAACGTCTGGCTTGCAGAGACGAAGAGAAGTAAACGAAATTGGTAGCCGTGCAGTCAAGCAGCCAGACAGACAGTCAACCGGCAATCGTGTTGATGACGAGCTTGCGGTTGCCACAATTTGTGCAAAACTGTGTTGAAATGTGAATGTGGTTGCAAACTTATTTTCATGTTGATGATGAAAAGTTTTCGATGTTTACTTGACGACTCTCCGACTGTCTGTTGACTGTTGTTGGCCATTGGACCGCTAGCCGCTGGCTGGATGATGGCTCTGCTTCTTTAAGCCGTCACCAGTGGTAACATTAAGGCTAACGACTATGGTGATTACAATTCGGCGGAGAAAGAATAAAAGTTGCAACTTCTATTCGGTAAACACATGTTCGCCGAAAGCCGCAATATAGCACTCATATGCACACACACACACACACGTGCGTACTCACCAATTTTAGTAAACGTGGCAAGTAGTGTGTGTGCATACATTCATATATCAAAGTGCGGCAAGTACGTTGCTCATGTGGGTAGACAGTGAGCTTGATTAGAAACCGGTCCAAAATACTTACATATTGCTTGCCGGCACTGGTTTTGTACTCGCTATTAACATGGATTGCAGACTTGTGTCCGAAAGCGTTGGTTGCTTAATGATTTTTCAAAGCCTCAATTTTATTGCTTGAACGGATCACCAATATTTGAGCCTGGCTTTACCGTTTCCGAGCTCAATTAAGACCAGTTAGGCACAACAACAATGTGCACGTTCACTGAAGCTGTCAGTCCATAGGCAAAAAAGCGTTTCGAAGCTATTTTTCAATGGCATGAATATATATCGGAGCATACATAATTTGAGGCGTATTGTCTTATCCTTCAGAAGAGTGATCCAAACACTTAGCCCCAACATATTGAAAAATTCGAATATACTACTAAGTGCTATTAAGACGATATGATCCCTATGCAGAGACATGGATCCAAGGGCCTTTATCCTGTGCTTACAGACAGCTGTGGAGTCAATTAGCAGGTGCTCTGGAGTTACAGGCTCCATGTCGCAGAACCGGCATTTAGCACAAGAAGCTGGGCCCATGTTATATAGGTGCTTCTTAAGCTTACAATGGCCAGTGTAGAAGGCGACAAGTAGCCTGAGTTTGTCCATTGGGAGGTTGATTACATATTTAAACCTTTTAGGGTTGTAACCACCCATTAGCAACTTGGAATGGCGCATGCCTTGGAGTTGTTGCCAATACCTTTCCCTACCTACTCCTTTATCCTTGCGGAGCAGCTCCTTTATGGCATGAGGACCAACCGCAATGAGCTCATCAGCCAGTGGTGCACTTGATTAAGATCTGATAGGCTGTTCAGTCCTTATGCATCCATTGCTGGTTGGCACTGCAAAGCCAAAACTGACTTTCCGTAAATGTACCAGCTAGAGCTAAAGAAGGCTTGAGATCATATGAAACATATGAACTGAAAACACATGCTCTTTCTAGCTGCCTATATTCCTCTATCGGTATAGCTTGTCTTACATAGCCGTTTCGAGGAACGAGCCTCAAAGTTTTGGTACCTATACATACAGCCGCTGAAGCGCAGTGGTTCTGGGGCCTATTTCTTCGAAAATATTCGGAGTAAACCAATGAAACTTCGGAACTACATACATATATTTTTGAATAGTTTTTCAATTGATTAGAGCGAAAAAAATATTTTATATACCCGTAAGACTATATTGAAAGAAATTTTGGAAGTCCATACCTGAAATTTCGAAGTAGTCTACTGCTGTTCTTTGAAGATCATACGAAAAAAGTTTGTATACCCCGAATATGATTTATTAAGTTTTCCACGAAGAGTAACATCCAGAAGGAAGCTTCGGAAACCCTGTAAAAAATGTATATAAATGATCAGCATGATGAGGTGAGTCGATTTAGCTATGTCATACTCTAGTCCCTCAGTTTTTAAAATATCGGTTTAAAATTTAAACCAAAATTCAATTATTAAAAAAAATGTTTTAATGTGGTAACTCTGCTGAAAAATATTTTCAAGTGCCTATTATTTTCCAAATATATCAATATAAAAGTTTTATTATTTTATGTCAATTTTATTGACATTATTTCTTAAACAGGTGGCAACTCTTTTTACAAAAACTTTCTTTAAATCATTTTTATAGTCTGCCATTAAAATTTTAGTTTATGAAAAATATGTGGTTCCTTTTATTCAATATATTCAATTAATTAAAAAAAATTAAAAGTTGGCAACTCTACTCCAAAGCATTTTCAAGTGCCTAAGACTTTTGAAGCACATTTCATTTCACATAAACATTAAAATTTGTATAACTTCATCAAATTTATTGACATAATTTCTCAAACAGGTGGCAACACTTTTTGAAAATATTTGTTTTATTTCATCTCTATACCCTGAAATCCATATTTAAGATTGTTTTTCTGCTATAAGGTTTTTTAAAATTAAATTTCTAAATTGCTGGCAACCCTATAACTTCAATTTTTCTTTAGTATGTTACTTTTCACTGTAGTTAGCTGTATGTATGTATACCTGCATATGTACTCACGTATCCATCCGGCTTGCATCCAATGCATTCTCACACACACACAGCTACATTGAAGCCCGCATAATTGTCAATACACCAGCAAACTCATTTTTAATTTACTCCCAATTTACTCAATCAAAACACTGGTCCATTGTGTTCATACTATTTATTTAATAAATGTCCAGAAGAGAGCTATATCAACTCTCAAGTGGGCAGCCATATGTGCTCAAATAGGAAATAAGCTGCAACAGGGGAGTTCCCTTAGATTTGCTTAAATGAAACTTGTTTCAGACCATTAAGATGGCACCGACACGCTTGCGAGTATAAATGTGCTCGCTTTAAACGCACTCGCATACACACATCAGCATTTATGCACATAAATACACACAATTAAGGCTGCTGTCGATGCTACAGGGAGTGCTGGCATAGCAGGGTGACCAGATGTGAATTTTTATAGAGAACTATGGTATGTATTTAATGAAAAACGAAAATGGGAGGGGATTCGGAATCCTAGTTACGCGTACGCCGATTATAGCCGAGTTTACAACAGCGCTCCAGTCGGTCCTTCCCCACCTAATCTTTCCAATGAAGTGGCGATCTTCCTCTTCTTCTGCTTCTCCCGGCGGTCCAATACTCTCAGAGCTGGAGTGTTTTCATCCACGACATGATTAGCTAGCGTAGTCATTGTCTTTTAATTCGCTGAACTATGTCAATCTTGTCGTATATCCCATACAGCTCATCGTTCCATCGACCGTGGCATTCGTCGTTGCAAATACGCAAAAGACCATAAATCTTCCGCAGAACCTTTCTCTCGAAAACTCGTTTGCTGACTCATCAGATGTTGCCATCGTCCATGCCTTTACACCATATAGGAGGTTGAGTATTATGAATGACTTGTAGAACTAGATCTTTGTTCGTAGATAGAGGACTTTACTTCTCAATCGCCTACTCATTCCGAAGTATCACCTGTTGACAGGAGTTATTCCGCGTAGGATTTCGAGGCTGACGTTGTTGTTGGTGTTAATTATCGACGACTGACAGAAGATATTTCGTCTTGCCCTCGTTCACTACCAGATCCCTTTGCTTCGCTAGAAAGCAGCAAAGTAAAAATAACCCGAAAGGACCTCCTTGTATTGTCTAACGAACACAGTGAAGCGGGCTTGGTCCACTAAGAGCGATAAGCTACTCCAGCGATCAGTGATACATCCGGTGAAAGTTCATGTTTGCCGAAGTCTGACAAAGCAAGGATTTGGATAAATTTTGATGCCAAACATATGAGCTAATTTTTGGAGCTGCATTCGCTGGATTATTGAATAGTTTCAATGTATTCGAACATAAAAAAGGCTGTACCAATTTGGGAAAAATAATTTCTATCGATTCGGTTTGGGTGCATAGTCCTAGGGTGAAGGAAGCAGTCCTAGTTGAATTTGAATATTTCTGAAATCTTTCCGTACAGATTCAATAAGACGATTTGTTTTCCATATGCCTCACATTTCCAACATCTGGTCACCTTCTCCGTGGATGATGCTGCTTGATGTGTATGCTAAGATGTTTGTTGGCAGCCGCTAAACGGCGACGCCACGCTCTCTTCGCAATGCGACTCAGTACGTACATTTGATAAACGTTTGGCAGGGGAGCGCTGGGAAGCAGCCGGTTCGTAATGGTGGTTATGGTGGTAATGTTGGTAATGTTGATGTTGCTGCTAGTAGTTGTTGCTGTTGCCGTTGATGTACGGTAACATTACGACACCGCAGAAAGCAACTCCAAAAAGGCTGAGTTGCAGAAAGAGCACACACATCACACATTGTTGATGCGCCAGCCAAAGTCAAAGCCGCTGCCAAAGCTGGCAGCCAGAGCCAAAAATGAGCAAACCAAAGGCCATAGAGGAAATAAGGCGAAATAAAAGAGAAACCCAAAAGGATGTGGAAATGGGAATACTGTAATAGAGTTTTTAAATAAGTAATAGTTGGTGTGTCTTACTTTTTGTTTTCGTTTTTGTTTTGCCACGTTTTTCTTACATTTTGCGATGCGATGCTCTACGAGTGCCACACGCGGTCGCACGACCGGCTGAGGAGTCTGTAACCAGACCATAAAGGCGCAGCACAAACGACTGTCATCCAGTCATAGACGAGGCGGCAGGCGGTAGGCGGCAGACGGGCGACATTCAGTGCTCCAACAAAAGCATGCGAACGAAAAAAAAACAAAAAGTCAAAAAAGCAGACTTGAACCGAATGAATTCAAACTAAATTGAAGCAAAAGCCAAACGGCGCTGCCGTCGCTGCTTGTTGACTCAGAATTCGAGTCAACTAAACGTTAAAATTGAGTTAGAGGTATGCCAATCTACAATAGTGGAAAGTGCTCGATGAATTTGTGGTATTTTTTCAGTGCCAGCGGCACCCAAAGGGCGCCAGGGGGCGCTAAATGCGCATGTGTGTGCCTACTGTATGTGCGTGTGTGTTTGTCGGGGTGGTTGTAACGGCGTCAGTGTCGGCATCGGTGTCGGTAAACAACTGGCAGGCGTGCGGATCGAGTTGAGTTGAGAGTGAATGAAGTGCATTGAAAATTGGTTTTTGAGAATTTTTCATACGGTTGCACAAATACGGTTTCAAGTTTGACTCGTTCGGCGCGCAGTCGGTGTTGGGTGCAGCAGTTAACGTTAAAGCCCAAGCCACAAATGCTGCGCGCAACACACAGCCAACCGGACGACAATGATGACGGCGATGGGGATGACGACTACTGACCCGTCCAGCCAGCCACGAGCTGGCGTAAAGTTGCTGGTGGCAACAACGGAACACGTTTGATTGAGTGGCCTCCTGGAGGCGAAAACAACAATATGCTGTTTTTTCGTTTTGCGCTTTCGTCTTTCCGGATTTTTAGTATTGTTTGTTTTGATTTGATATTGTTGTTTTTTTATTTTTGCTCTACAACTGGAGAGCTGGGTGAAACTTAGTAGTTTACACATTTATTTATAATATCCATACACTCTGCGTGCAGTATAAACACCACCCACGCCAACCACCAAGCACCATCCACCATCCACTATAAGCGATTCAAAGCACCAATCGAACACACACACGCGCTCTCATATGCACAGTTATGTGGCCGGCGTTCGTTTGTGTTCGGAGAGCGGGGCGCTCGCGCTGGCACGTCGTCTGCCAACGCTGTCGTGGTCGACACTGAAGTTTCTGCAAATATCGTTTGGGCGCATGCAAATTAAATTATGTGTAAAGAGTTGAAACGGTTTACATGGTCAACACTACAAAATGAAATGTAAGCCAATTAGTGAAGTTTTCAATAATCCGTTTGCTTGGTGTTATGTGTAAAAGGGGTCGTAATTACCAGCAGCGTCATGCCATGTCGTTCGGCTATCGTCTCTTCCTGTTCTTCTTGGTCTTCCAGCGCTGCTGCGTAAGTTGGCTAACAACGAACGGCAGTGACTTTTGGCCCTCCTCACCAGTGGGTGCAAGAAAAAATAGTAGACGCTAACAACAAAGGTGTCTGCAAGGAACTAAGGCAACTGTTACAAAACGTTATGCCTTCACGGAAAAGCAGTTATTACAACTAAGCTGCAGTTGCTTGCAATAACGGTCTTTTGTTAAACACCTTTCAATTTACTTTAACTCATTCTTGTCATAAGAATTTGCGGTGAATAGCGAGTCGCCGATTTGTTTCTTAACTCACAATACGAGGCAATGTTTTCCACCGTTAATCCCTTACGACAAGCCTGCTTACAAAGTGTTTTAAAAATGGAAATGAGTAAAGTCGAAAAAGTTATAAGTTTTTAATATAATTTTGCTTTGACGGCTACAGCTTTTCTGGAATTCGGCTTAAATATCTAAGAGTATCGCAATATCGCAAATCAGGGGCGGTCCGAGAAAAGTAATAGCTGTAGAGACTCTGGAATACCGCCACTTCTTATCTCCGGCCTTATCTGGAACTAGGCTTAGATATGTAGGAGCTTCGTATATCGAGGACGTTCTGGGAAGTGAAATAGCTGTTAACATTCTCGAACACCTCCTCTTCTTATGCCCGGTCTTATCTGGATCTCGGCTTAGCTATCTAGGAGCTTCGCAGATCGAGAACGTTTCCGGAAACGAAATATCTAATAAGACTCTCGAACAACCTGTTTTTTTGTCTCCGGCCTTATCTGGGACTCGGCTTTGAAATCTGGGAGCTTCGCAGATCGAGGGCGTTCCGGCAAGCGAAATAGATGATGGGGCTCTCAAACAGTCCCTTTCTTATGTCTGACCTTATCTGGAACTCGGCTTAGCTATCTAGGAGCTTCGCAGATCGAAGGCGTTCCGAGAAACGATATAGAGACTCTGGAACACCTACTCTTCCTATGTCCGGTCTTATCTGGAAATCAGCTTAGATACCAAGGAGCTTCGCAGATCGAGGAAACGAAAAGCTGTAGAGACTGGAACACACACACATATTGACCGTTAATATACGGTTTAAAGTCAACCGGAATTTTAAGTATATGTGCGCTAGATATAATACTTCGCCGATTTTATCAATTTTTGACACAAGGTCATATTATGAAGTAAAGATTCTCTCTGAGTTTTATGAAGATGTCAGAGATATTTGTCTTATATTCTCGGCGGTCTTATATGTGGCCCTCATATTCAGTAACTGGGTCTTTGGTAAAGTGTGGTCACTTTTTAGTTTAAAGGTAACAGATTTTGAAGGCGCCATTGTAAGTTAAAATATTAAATTCAAACATCCTTGGAGATACCGGATAAAAACTATGCACGAATCGGCATGAAATCCCTGATTTTAAAATCTCCAAATTAAAAATCCCGTATATCAGAATCCTCCGTTCTTTGCCGAAGAACTAGTTTTTTAGAAAATTTTGTATTATATTGAATTTTTTTTTTTGTGTTTGGGATTTTTGTTTCATATTGAGGATTTCATTTTTGAGTTTTCATATGGGGAATTTTGTGTTCGCCGGTTGCATTTTTGGCGATATCGAGCCTCTCCCGATTTAAAGGCTTTACATGAGAAGTTGCTCTCTTTTACTTATACTTTTATGCTCTTTTTACTGACATTTAATTCGCTTTTTCACAGAAATCGATTCCCCAAACTGCAACCATAAATCCGCTCCACGTTATATTTCATCTCTAAAAAATCCCGTTTACGGTTCTACAGTTGATTCTGAATAACTTTACCTAAGAGAAAATGGGTCTAAAATCGGTTTCGAGTCAGTGATAAAAAAATCGGTTGTATGGGAGATATGTTATATAGTTGTGCGACCTGACCGATTTCGGCAAATGTTCAATAGAAAATTAGAATGCACCTACGGACTAAATTTCATTTTAATATCTCCAAAGTTCACGAAGAAAAGTTTTATAGTCTCTAAAAGACTGTTTTAGACCCATAGTCCCTCAGACAAAGTCGTTTATAATGATCTAAAGAATATTTCCCGCATTCGCGATTTTTGTTCTCTTTCATGTAAATCAGCCCATTCTAATGCTCCTTACATACATACATACATATGTACATATATTGAGCAGCATTGATTTACTTTTTGGTTGCAACACAAATCTTTTTCTGACATTTTAATATCCTTTGTACATATGTATATATTTTTTTATTTTTATTGTTATTCACCAATTAGCTTTCAATCCGTATCAGATTTTAAAATTAAACAATTAACCTAGTTTCATTTATGCCACATAGTAACTAATTTCTTTGCAATACTGGGCCAGTGGAGCTTTTCAAAAGTATACTAAGGATGAGAGAGACGAGAAAAAGTTCGATTTGGCTGTTCATAAATTAGAGCAGACAAGATATTATAATTGCTAACTGTAAATAAATATTACTTTGTCGGAAATATTTCTCATAATTACTTTACTTAACGGTATTATAGATGTCGTTGTAGACATAGATATTATGTATTATTATATAATATACACACAAGTATGTAGTGTTGCATTCAAAGCCATTAGTGCTTAAGTTTCTAATTAGATTGAAATGAATGAGTTTATAACATTTAATATGGATATACAATAAATTTTTAATTATATAATAGTTTGTTTATACCGTGCACTATATATATACATATGTATATAAAATTTCACTGCGATATTCCAATAATATTTTTATGCTCGAACTAATCTTTCATTTTTAAGATAATAGTCTAAAATTTCGCGCCCGTCCTTTTTTTCATAAGAAGTTGCTCTTTAGTCGGAACCGCCAATATCATACCGCTACAGCCTTGTTAAGCTCATTGTTAAGGTCATTGGAAAAGTTCCCGTCCTACCATAGAAATACACATTTTTTTTTGTGGAAAAATCGTTTTTTTGTTCAACATAGTTCGTTTCATGCTGGGATGCACCAATTACAGCGACACTCCAGCTTTTCCATATCATATTTGTCGTACGATTTATCCTTTGCTTTCAAATAGGCCTCGGTGACTACCTCTTCACTCGGCGAAAATTTCAGCCCATCGAGCATTCTTTTGAGATCTGAGATGAGGAAATAGTCGCAGAGGGTCAGATCTGGAAAATACGTTGGATGCGGAAGCAATTCGAAGCCCAATATATGGATTTTTGCCATCGCTTTTAGTGACTTGTGCCACGGTGCATTGTTTTGGCGCAAGAGCACTTTATTTATATGCGGTATGTAATAGTCGCTGTTGTTGGTCTTTTCTTTTTCAAGGTAGTTAATAAAAATTGTTCCATGCACAACCCAAAGACAGAAGCTATAATCTGGCTAGTTGTTTGTTTTTTTCGTTTTTCCACGCACGCACGCAGTCCACTCGGATGACTGTGGATTGGACTGCGGAGTGAAATGATGGAGCCATGTTTCATCCAGTGCTAGATAAAACTTGAGTTTATTGCGTTTGAACATCTCCAAACACTGCTCCTAATCATCGACTCGTCGCTGTTTTTGGTCATAAGTGAGCCACAAACCAGTTTGCACAGAGCTTTCTCATACCCAAATATTCGAGAATGTTATGATATCTATCAACTACTATCGATCAACTTCACTTTACGGTCATCCAACATTATTTTGTGGTCTTTTTTCATGATTTTTTTGGTAATAACCTTTTTTGATATCTTACGAAGTTTTCCACATCGGAATACTATATCATATAGTTCCTTATAAACTGAACTATCAAAATCAAGTTCTTGTATTTTGTTTTTTTTTTCGGAGGGGGAAGCTTCCTAAGATGATGCCGCTGTAGAAAAAGCAGCATGCACGATTCATATTGTCGCTAAAGGTACACCACTTTCAGAATCACATCCAGTTAGTATTATCTAACTTTACTGGACTTGTGGAACAGTACGCCTATGTACTAAACCCTCAACTCGGGTTACTTTAGCTTGTATTTATACCTGCCGAACCGCCTTTGGCCATTAATTTGCATGACCAAGCTGGGTAAGAATGCCTTTTCACGAACTCCCTAATGGGATTATTCAGCTGGTCTTAAGATTCTCCGCTGCCGTTCTCGTATCCTGATTTTTTGGATCGCTATTGCGGCCCATTCTTTCATTTTCGCAAATATCACAGCGTTAATTGTCTTATAAAGTTTTTGTGCGCCATCTTCTGGTTTGTTATTCGTTCCATGATAATTCTGTCCTCTACATAACTCGAGCAGGAGAAAAAGATATGCTCAGCGTTTTTATCGGCACTGCCGCAGAATGAATATTTTGTGTCGTCATTGGGGTCAAATCTGTGGAAGTCATACCTCGTAAAATATTGTGCCAAATAAAAGTCTGTCTCCTCGTGTTGTCTCTCAATCGAGGCCGGTACCTTCCTAATGAGACTATGCGTCCATCTTCCTATTTCTGCCGCATCCCTTTGTCTTTGCCAGTCTGCCAGGCTCGCCTGTCTCTCCTTTTTTCGTTGTTACGGAAGCCGCCCTGCCACACGCTTTTTCAACATGCGCTTTGAAATTCAGTCTCGTATCAATCATGATGTCAAGGTACCTCAGTGAGTTTTGCGGTGACCGTTTCTAGATTTTCCCATCGTTTAGTACATTCCATAGTAATGGACCTAATACGGAGCCCTACGGTACCCCACCTGAGTATGGAAGATTTCACCCCAATATACAAACTATTACATTTAAGCAGATATTACTACTTTTCTATTTGAAATAAAGTTATTGCCACAACTACTCGGAAGTAAGAAAAGCGGAAGTGATAAAAACGGTAAAAGATCAAAAGAATACTTGAGTTGCCAACCACGTTAATTCAATAAACCATAGTTCCAAAGCGACCTATTCTAGCTACTACTGCAAGCGGAAGGCTGCGCTGTGCTCGAATAAATTCTATTAGACGAAAACTAAAATATTTTAACTTAGTTGAAAATGGGTTAAGAAAATTAAAGCGTCTGTGGCACGCCAGTTCACATTCTTATGCAAATCTTCAAAGCGAATATGTTTGTCATGCCTGTCATAGTAGCGTTGAGCACCACTAACTCGACTGGAAAACCAACCGCAAGCGTATATACTATGTATGTACTTACACAAATGTATGTATGTATGTTTGTATAGTTGAAGTATGCAGCGCTACTTGTTACTAAATACACACAGTACACTTCTGTGCAAGTAAAAGTGCTCCACGTATATGCCACATTTGCCAGCAATATTTCAAAATACTCGTAGTAAATGTCGTGGAAGTCGAAGAGCAAAATGGCCAGCTAGCAACGAACCGAAGTTAGTAGCACGCTATTACTAACATTTGACTTTAGTCTGTGTAGACCCGGTAGGAAACTTTGTCGGTTGCCTGCTTTAACTGAGTAATGATGTGATTTGAAAGTATTTTTCTTTACTCATTTTCGAGGTTATTGCTATACATCAGCTTGTTATGCTCAATATTCTGATTTTCTAACGATTCTTTGTACCAATTTCAAATTTCGAGATTGTCGTAAATAATCAGCTGATTTCTAAACAAAGCGTTGAAATTAAGGCTAACCTTATTTAAAGAACATGAAAAAGCTTGTTTTGCTTAGATACTACAATCACTAATAAAGTTGGGTACGTCTTTCTTGGTTCTTCTTTGATTTATTTTTTTTTTTGATAATTCTGGCATTCTGAATTTACCCACCGTTGTACTAAAGATACCTTCTTTGCCCACCCTGGTGTTAAAGTTGCCAAGAAGGCATCTTTGGTCACATCGTCCTTCTCTTCGCTTTGTCCGGATTGTGGCTAGACGTTCATACACCGAGGTGAATCCCACGAATCCCACAACGAATTTGCGCTCCTTTATATACTGTAGTAAATGGCACAAGAAACTACTCGTTCTTGTCCCGTCCATAGCACTTCTTGGACGGCGGTAATCTCAGCCTTTATTTTTACGAGAACATCAACCAGCTAGACAGCGGCACCTTCCCAATTAAGGGACCGGACGTTCCAGGTGCATCCCCTTAAATCGTAATCTTTAACACGTTTGCAGTGCCGTCTTAAAAAGCGATGTCTCTCATCCGAGGCTGTTGTTTCCATTCATTTTGGGCGTTTTCTACGTGTCGGGTCCCAAAACCAGCGCACAACCCTCAGGAGGGATGATTAGCCTTCAAACGGACGTTTTTTGGCTACCCAGAGGATACTTGGTCTAAGACTGTCGGAATTACTTATGCTCATCCTCTGGGCATTTGATGCCAGTAAGTTGTGACCTGTCATTCCAACAACCACCATGCAGTGATCTTGGCGACCCTGCATGTCCTTAAGACATTTCATCTCACTCTCATTCGTCTTTCGGAGATTCCTTCGTATCTCGTGTTTAGAGAATTTTATGATTGCGGATTGGACTCATCGACTTTCCTTCGTATCTTGTGTTTAGAGAATTTTATGATTGCGGATTGGACTCATCGACTAATTCGTTTACCGGAATTCCTTTATGATCTGCATGTCCTTAAGTCATTCCTCGTTATTCTGTTCCGTCTGTCAGCACTTTCGATGATTTCATTGTATACCATTTTTAGTGACTTTCGTGTTTCTGGTTCGGCAGCCAGACGAATTGTACTCATCAGCTATTTTGTTTCTCGGAATTCCTTTGTGGTCTGGAACTCAGTTTATATGCAGCTGCTTTCCAACAGCCGCTAAATCTACGGCCTCCCTGCTTCCAAAGACATTCTCTGACGTAAGACAGTGTGAGATTATTGCTTTAATTACCGCCTGTCTGTCGACGTATCTGTTGGACATATTTATGTTGTTTCCTGCCTTGTTAGTAATATCGGCCACTTTCTTCAAAGCTTCGCCCTGTAAGATACTGCGGTGTTAAGATGTTTGATTTTACTTCGAGTTATAGATTCCAGCTCCGAGCAATTGAATTGTGTTCCGAGCAAAAAGATTCCAACTCCGAGCAATAAATTCCAGCTCCGAGTAATAGATTCCAGCTCCAAACAATAGATTCCAGCTTCGAGCAATAGATTCCACCTCCGAGCAATGGATTCTAGCTCCGAGTAAAGATTCCAGCTCCGACCAATAGATTCCAGCTTCGAGCAATAGATTCCAGCTCCGAGCAATGGATTCCAACTTCAAGCAATATATTCCAGCTCCGAGCAATAGATTCCAGCTCCCACTTCATTGGCCATCTTTGATCCTGTTATGCAGAGAACACTTTTCTGTATGAGATTCCGCTGACAGCAGGAACATGTTTCTAAGCTTAAAGCGTACGTTAAAGCCGTCCAGCATGAGGCTAGTTTAGCCGAACTACTGAGAGAACAAAATTTCTCTTTTAGTGCCAAAGTAGTCCAAAATCACGACGTAACTCACTAGTGATAAAAGCTCTTGTGAGTACTGCATAAAGTCGAAATAAATATGTTGGCATTACTGTTCGCTTTTCGCACAGGGCAACTCCAATCTCGCCTTCAAATATTTGGTGAGCTCGAGCGCGTTCTCAACCACATACATATAGCATACCTGAAAGGTGGTGGCGGGCATTGCAAGCACCACTGCTGCATTCATGCACAGCGCGCGGTGGCAGGAATGCCCTTTGGCTTCAACGCGACGCATTGTGCAATGTGGCAAAGCAAAGCGCATTGTGTGCGCGTTGCAGCGCGTCAAAAGTGTTACGCTTAGCAATTTCAATATTTTTTGCATAAGCTGCTGCCATTGTTGTTGCAACTCATTTTTCAACTACATACATATGTACGTGCATATATATTTTTTTGATTATTGTTGTTGTAGCGAAAAATTACAATGCTGATAAGTTAAAAGTGTAGCTTAAGTAGCTTTAAGTGTTGGTCGCAGCCAGTAGCCGCCAAGCTGTTGCAACGGCGACGACTAGTTGCTGCGTGCCGACGAAGGCGCACATGCAGACTTACATACAAACAAATATTTACTGCCAAGCATATTGAAATGCCTTCGCAAGGAAATGCGCGCAGTGGTGGCGGCGGCGGTTGCAGGTTGCACCAATGAAGCGCATTATCACACGCGACTGCATGGCAATGCAAGGAAGGTGCGCGTTATTAGTGTCGCGCTTTGTGTACGCGCGTGTGTGTATGTGTGCGCGCAGCGGAAAAGTTATATTATTGTAGACATTTGCGCGCGTTCATTGAACAAGCGCCGTGAAACTGCTGACGTTGACATTGCGCGCCAATGTCGCCAAGAAAAGTAGGTGCGCTTCGAATTGAAGCTGTTTACATCAACAACAGCGGCAGCGCCACCATCATCAGCTATCATATTTAGTTGCTTGTTCCTTAGTTATTCGTGTGTATGTGTGACTGCACTTTGATGTTGCACAACAATACGTGCAACTGAGCGGATGAGAAAGCCATCAAAGCAACGTGCCAACAAGCGCAGCGGCGACATTCCCAAATGGAGTAGCTCGTCAATAAGTTATTAATAGATATTGATGGTATGATAAAGAGCGGCCCACTTTCACGCGCGCGCGCGACCTTACCACCACTCCAACACAAATACCGTACTAAACGCCGCGCCGCGTCGCTTCATAACAGCGCTGAGTGTCAACTAATGAATTAACGTGATGAGGAGGATAAATAAAAAATGAACAGGGGGGAAATCAATTCGCACTATATTCAGCAGCGGCAATTCGATATAATTGGCTGCATTGAGTGCAAGTGGGGTGGTGCCTTGTAGCGTTTAGGATGTGGCAAGTAGCAGACAGGCGGCACAGTATGCGGCAAAGCCGTAAAGGAGGGTGGGCGCGCCTTTTGGTGGTGGAGGTGTGGGTATGGTGCGCTGCGCGGTGGTGACACTAGTTGACGGCGCGCCAGCAGTGACACTGGCAGTGAGCCTGTAAATGTGAAAAGTGCCCGAGAAAAGCGACTTCTAATTGTGACGCAGACTGAGTTGTTTGAACTGCCACATATAAATGTATATATGCATGAGTGGGTGTATATGTGTATGTGTGTGTTTGTGTGTGGAATCGTGCAAGTTGTGCAGTTAGTCGCTGCTGCTATGCGCATCTACATAAATGCAAACAATAAAAAATGCTTAAGCTGCTCATGTCTCGTATTTCATAGCGTTTTATGGCGTCTAATGGCTTCTGTGCCTTAGAATGTGGCAAGCACTCGAATATACATACATAGTCTCATATATAAAGTGAGACAATTGTGAACGGTTATTTACTTTTATACGATTTCACACAAAAGGCGCACACAAATGACAACGCGTTCGGCAAATAAATGTCTATTTAAAGGGTGCTTTAGCCGGCATTAACTAAATAACTTATCAGGTGGTGCTTGTAGTAAGCGCGCCGGTGTTGCGCTTATGATGTGCTATGTGTCATCCACTATTCTGGTTGGGATTTGTGCATATTTTTTGCATATGGTGTCGCCTTGCCAACCCAGCTCACGACGTAATCCAGTAGAGCTGTCCGTCTGTTATGTCCAATAGCATATTTTTAATCCATTTGGTAACCAGTAGTTATCGTATTGTATATCACAAACTATTGCAACATGTCAAGCTGTACTCAGCTGTTGAGTAATCACAGTTAAAACCGCTCATCAACAACCCTTCGTCGAAGCACCAAAATGCAGAGTGCGAGTGAGGATTTTTTGGACAAAAAAATGTAACTTCTTAATTTTGATTATTTGATTTGGGAACAAAAGGGAAGAACGTCAACTTTAGCTGCGCCGTAGCTATAATATATTTCAAAGGTGAATTTTTTATAGCCCAAAAGGGGTATAAATAATCTTTAACTTGATTTTGAATGGTCAGTTGTTATGACAGCTACTACTGTGCCCAAAATAGGTGACATTGTATTTATTTTGAAAATTCTTTATTTATTCTTCCAAATCAATTTCATCCCCATCAAAGTAATCCCCTCCCTATGCAATGCACTTATGCCAACCGATTTTCCAATCTTCGAAACACTGATTGTAGTCACTTTCCGGGATGGCCTTCAGTTCCGCCTTCGCTGCGGCTTGAATCTCCTCTATCGTATAAAAACGGTGTCCCCGGAGCGGTCTTTTGAGCTTGGTGAACAGCCAGAAGTCGCACGGCGCCAGATCAGGTGAATACGGTGGTTGCGGAACGATATGGGTTGAGTTTTTGGCGACATGATCACAAATTACGAGGGCAGTATGGGATGGTGCATTATCGTGGTGTAAAAACCAAGTCTTTCCACAATTCCGGACTTTATAGGCGGATAGCGTTACGCAAACGACGCATAACGCTCAAATAATATTCTTTGTTGACTGTTTTACCGATTGGTAGGAATTCATAATGCACAACAGCACGATAATCGAAGAAAACAGTCCACATGACCTTGATTTTTGAGCGACTTTGGCGCGATTTTTTTGGTCTCGGCTCTCTTTCGGCACGATATTCGCTCGATTAATCGGTTTTTTCGGGGTCGTAAGCATAGATCCAAGTCTCATCGCCAGTTATAATGCGTTTTATGGCACCCTGGTAGTCGGAAAGCATCGTTTCACACACTTCAACGCGACGCCTTTTTTCCAAAAAATTCAATGTTTTCGGTACCAGTCGAGATTTGACGCGCTTGAGGCCCAAAACATCCTTCAAAATGGAATTGGCTGAGCCTTTCGATAAGCCAACTTCATCAGCAAGGTCTCTAATTGTTAATCGACGGTTTTTCAACACCAAATCTTTGATTTGTTGAACGTGAGCTTCGTCGGTTGAGGTTGTTGGACGCTCTTCTTCTTCGACACGTTCACGGCCGGCTTGGAACTCTCTATACCACTTGTAAACATTTTCTTTAAACATAGCCTAATCACCAAAGGCTCAACGTATCCGCAGCAGAAAATTGATTCCGTAAACAAAATTTAATGCAAATTCTTTGCACTTCAAATTTCGAAAAACTCACTTTTAGCAGCGAACGACACGTATCTCAAACACTAATGAATATTTTGTCATGAAATTTGACATAAATGTGACTGACAGTACTACCAACCTAAAAAAAGAAATAATAATATGTTTTAGTGGTCCGATCTGAACAATTTCTTCAGGGTTTGTACCGTTGTCTTCAAAAATAATCCATGCCAAATTTCGTGAAGATATCTTGCCAAAAAAAGTTTTCCTTACAAGGACTTGGCTTTGATCAGTCAGTTTTATGCCATCTATAAGTTATAGTTGTCCGATATCAGCGGTTCCGACAAATTAGAATCGGTTTAGTGATAAGTAGACGTGTGGCAAATTTTCTGTCGATATCTCAAAAACTGAGGCACTAGCTAGTTCGCGTATATACTGAAGCGCATGGCTAAATCTGCTCAGCTCGTCGCAGGAATCATTTATTCATACGTACACTTTGTGAGGTCTTCGACGTTTCATTTTGTTATTTGGCTTTCTCAAAATTTTGGGATAGTCTTGTCAGATACATTGTAATACTCAGCTTGAACCGATATTATAAAATTAGAATGAGATTCCTTCTGACAAAAAGACATTTGAAGTTCAAGCGACAAATCTCACCAGTCATTGAGTTCGATGGGTGCTGAACTGGTAGTAGCAAATGCTACGAGGTCTGAACGGAGACTTAAATATGGTACCACTGGAAGCAGTTAGCCCGTGGAGTTCGCGCGAAACTACTCATCAGGTTTGGCCCTTTGGGGAGATTTATGATGGCTGTGGTTTAAACTTAAGGCAGGTGGAATTGAAAATTCAATGCAGTGTAGAGTCGTACAGCGGCCGGGTGTCGGACCCACAGCACGGTAGAGGTTTTTGGTCGGTCTCCAACCCCACATAGGCGGAAAATATGTTCCTTTCCACCTGACCAATTGGAATCAAATAATACTTGCAAAAAGGCTGTGTTATTTGGGGCTCTAGAAGCCATTATTGTCTCCACAGGGCTTATATAAACAGCACGCATCCAGATTTATATCCGGTTAAGGACAGTTAATTAGGCAGTAAATCTTAAAAGTGTTTGCGGAAGCTAATCTTTCCTTTGAACAACATTAAACGTTACACTCTCTCTCGGAAATCCGGAGAACAAAATTTAATCACTGCTTTCAACACATGATTGTGGTAAATTTTCTTTTAGGGTTGACTATGCACTCTGATAGCAGTGCGTCAATCCTCTGACAAGTGGAAAGCTGTTCGCGGAGCGGCAACTTCCATTATGACTAAATAAAAAAACAGTTACAGCAGAATAGGCGTTAGTCCGTCCCTGCTATAGAGGAGACGTAAAATGTCTTGTCACTCCCATGAAGGAATCTGGTGGTTCCGTGAGAGAGTCTTAAGTAGGGAGTAGGTTAGGTTTAGCGGATTAAAGTTGCGCACTCCGGGTTTTGATGCTTCCTCCTACTATAAAAAAAGTGATATTAACTTTGAGCCACTAACCGTGCATTCATAGCTGGTTAAGGATATCTAACATTGTAATAAGCCTGTAAAGCTGATGAGCTGGCAAGGAAAGGTATTCTCGCACCGCTATCAGTAGAATGTTAACGGGTCGGTGCTCCGCTCTCCTCATGTGTTCTACTACTGGATCTCAGGGCTTCGCGCTACCTTGGCCAGAGAAGAGCTATTAACGGTTCATGCGCTGTCGCAAGATCTTTTGGGCCAATAGATTCAATGAGTTCTTCGCCCTCAGTAAGGCTATCCTCGTTGTGAGGCCATTGCTCTATGGGCGTGCTTTCTGTAAGATTGCGAATTCTATCAGAGAGAACGACAATATAGAAACATCGCAACACATTCTTCTTGATTGTCCCACGTTTCCGAGATCACGGCTTAAATACTTGGAAGCTCACACTTTCAGATATCCCACCAAGCTGTTGGGAATTAAACGCCTGAGCAAACCTGAACTGTCTACAAGGTGCTTGGCGTACCTATAAAATCGACTCCAGCAATTTTATTTTTATGGTTTCACAAAGTGCTCAAATAAGCCGTATTCCAAGTGCAAGTTTTTGATCAGCCGGCGAACCTTCCCTAACATACCCTTCTATTTCTTCCTTATTGGCGTATGCACCGTTTACGCCATTATAGCCGAGTTAACAACAGCGCGCCAGTCGTACTTCCGTCTCGCTGTTTGGCGCCAATTCGAGATTCCAAGTGTAGTCAGGTCCTCTTCACCTGATCTCTCCGACTGAGTGGAGTGGAGTCTAACTTTTCCTCTGATTCTACCGGCGGGTACTGTGTCGAATACTCTCATAGCTGAAGTGTTTTCAACCATTCGGACGACAGGAACTGGCCAGTGTAGCCGCTATCTCTAATTCGCTGAACTATGTCAATGTTGTCGTATATCTTGTGCAGCTCATCGTTGCATCAACTGCGGTATTCGCCGTTGCCAGTGCGCAAAGGACTGTTTGAAATATCTCCTCTGCGTCGAAGATATGAACTCTAGTATGTTTTCTTCTAGCAACTACAATTATTCTTGCTTCATTGTCGCACCCTATATTCACCCTTTATGTGACTTAAGCTCTACCACTGACTTAACGCATATCAATTGCAATTTTGACAATTCGAAGCGTAACGCCACCAACGCCAACGCCAACTCCAACGACAAGAAAAACAACAGCAACAGCCTATGGTGACTGCCACCCACTTACCTAGCCACGTAGGCGCCTCGACTGTGTCCTTACTTTCCGCAACCGATCTTTTGTGGCGCTAATACTTGCTTAGCCTGTAGGCTTGCACGCTACCGAAAGCCCCATGCAAATACACACATACTTACATACATTTGGCATGGAAGTAAGCCGTTGTACCAGCTATTGTCTGTTTGCATATTTGCGGCGCTAAGCTCGCCTATAAATGAATTCTTAATTTACATCGCAGGCAGTCGGAGCGTTTTCCATTAGGATTACTCGCTCATTCGCCGGCTGACTTCAGTGGAGCGTACGCACGCATTTGTGCTGTAGATTTACAGCTATAAAGAAGTGCACAAGTAAATAGACATATGTTTACATGTATATGTATGTATGTGTGACATGTGTATGTTTGTGTATGTATGTATGTGTATAATGTATAGCGTTCCAACAGATTCACAAACGTCTTAAGCCACCAAACATGCCGACGACTTAGGCGATTGCAATCTACGCCTGTTTATATGTGTATGTATGTACATATGTTGACTCCATATGATGTATACCTATACCGCATGCATGTATGTATATATTCACACATTTACCCATACATATGTATACATGTATGTCTTGTGTATTTTGGCTGCTTCTTAAATTCCATTAGGTTTCATTTAATGCCACTTAAGCCATTTTATTGCGACTTTGCAATTTGAAACATTTTCAGCATTCCATGCCACTCACATTTTATATATACATATATTCATATATCTACATATACATATGTATGTACATATGAAGACATAGAGTCATGCCTGCAAGGGTGTTCCAGATTCAAATGAATAAAAACTTTAAGTTGGCAAATTAGTCATTTATCGCTTCGTCATTATGAGAAATAATGCACCAATATACATGTATATATACATACAAAATTACATACGTACAGTTTTAGCATACATATATATGTGCATACATTACTTATATAATGTCGTTTTTCTGTGACATTCAAAGTGCCTGCAGAGCATGCTGCCCAACCAAATCAAATTTCTCAAAATGATCTCAAAGGCTTATTAAATTTACACAGCAAAATATGCAGTTATTGCTGGCAATTAGAAACAGATATTTTACACTTAAATGAATGTCAGCATTTTCGCTTGATTTTCGAAGTAATTTTGCACGTTTCTATTGAGATTTTTCTGCTGAAATTACAATTCTTATAAAATACTATTTTTTATAAAAATTTTAAAAATGCATTTTGTACTTTTAGACCAGATCTTTTTAAAAGCTTGTAAGCTGGAAACTTTAAATTCCAAGATAGCTTTAAATTACTTACACAAAGTCCGTCTTCTTTATATAATATTGGGTAGTCGAACATTTTTTTTCTTATTTCTAATCAAACTTTAACTTATTTTTTTATATTTATTATAATAAATAAATAAACAAATATGTACCATTTTGGTCAATCACTTTTTGCCATTTTTTCGCTAGAGACATTATTCCATCAGTGTAAAACATTTCTGGTTTCACGGCGGAAATTTGCGACAAGTAATTTTCACATGCTTCTCCTGAAGCCAACTTTATTCCATCAAGGGAGTTCTGTATTGACCGAAACAAATGGTGGTCCGATGGTGCGAGGTCAGTGCTATATGGCGGATGCATCAAAACTTCCCAGCAAAGCTCTCCCAGTTTTTGCCAAGTCATCAAATATGTCTGTAGTCTAGCGATGTACTGATGGAAGACGAAGCCCTTTCTGTTGATTAGTTCTGACCGTTTTTTCGATTGCTTGCTTCAGTCTCATCAGTTGTGGACAGTAAAATGTAGAATCAATCGTTCGACAAGGCTGGAGCAGCTCATAGTGGATTATTCCTTTCCAATCCCACCATTCAGTATAACCTTTGGAGGCGTCAATCATGACTGCTTATGTGACGGTCCTGGTCAATTTTTTCCTTAATTTCATCAATTTTTTCAACGATAGGTCAACCAGAGATCTTTCACATTGAAATTTCCAGAAATGAAGCGAGCGAACCATTGTTGTGCTACACAAACTGATGCAGCATCGTCTTCGTAAGCTTCACAAATTTCATTGGTGGCTTGCGTGGCATTCTTCCCTTTTTTATACAAAAATTCCAATTTCTTCATTGTTTTCAGTTACTTTTGAGCAGCTGTAACTTTTTTTCCAACTTCCCCGAATTTAATTTTTTTTTTTGGTTAAATGAAGCTTGAAACCTCACCCTTGCCACACTATATGGCAGGAAACAATGTGATTGGTAGCACTGTAGATATACGACTGCAGCGGCATCTATAAGATCTTAGTAAAAAGAAATCCATTATTCTTCCAATAGATGGCTTGAGTAATCTATAGCTCGCGTTGTTAAGGGTGCTCCTTTTCCAGATTCCTAAAGAAAACACACAAATTTCAAATTTATTCGAGAAATCAAATGTTGGCCGTGGCTACGTCTCAGATGGTCCTTCCGTTGAGTCCAATTTTCTATGACCCCCTCGAGCATTTCGACTGCTAACTAGCGAATGCCACGCATGAGGTTTTGCTTCAAGGCCTAAATCGAAGCGGGCTTGTCCGCATAGATTTTAAACTTTACATATTCCCACAGAAGTTTAACGGAGTGCTATCACATGATCTTATTGGCCAAACAATCGGCCCAAAACGTGAAATTATCTGCTCACCGAAGTGTTCTTTCAATATAGCCATTGATTGATTGGTGCGATATGTGGGAAGTGGTCCCGTTTTGTTGAAATCAAATGTCGCCGAGATCACGAGCTTCAATTTCTGACATTAAAGAGTCGGTTATAACGGCGATATAACGGTCGCCATTGACGGTTTCGTTCTCATCAGCATCACTTTTGAAGAAATATGGACCTATGATTTTGGTTTTGGATGAAATGGCAGCTTTTGAATCTTTTCAGGTTGATCTTCATTCCAAATGCGGCAATTGTGCTTGTTTACCCATTGAGCCGGAGGGCGAAAAGAGTACCTCTACTTGGATCACTCGTTATTAATAAGCAAATTTCAAAATATAACTAAATTTATTCTGTAATTTCAACTTGTTTTATATTTATACTATTTTATTAGACCTATAAACCTACATACTTGTATATCATACCTGCCATCAAATTTCAAATTAACGCAATTTTGTTTATTTTTTTTGCAGGTAAGCTGGGAATAATGGTCATTATTATATTAAAATAATTATATCTTTAATGAAGTAAGTAGAAACCTACATCCACGCTATTCTAAGCTATCGATAAAAATAATAGCCGCTTCTATTCGACAGTTATCTATGCTCTGTATATACGGTTTGCTATTTTGTTGATTGTTCGATTTGCCATTCCTAAGGTTTTGCTGGAAGCCAGTTCTGGATTTTGGAGAAATGCTTCCTGCTCAATTTTGAGCAGAGAGGTCGTTATACAGTTAATACTTACATTGGATACGTGGGTGCCCATGCTTTCGTTTTCCATTCATTGATCCCGAATCGAAGGAGCCTTCCGCTGAAGCATATAATAAGTTGGGATGGGAATAATGAGAGACTTATAGAACGTAATTTTTAATCGGCGAGAGAGAGATCTGCCAAACAATTTCCTACCGATCCCTATTGGCAAGAGCTATTCGGCACTTGATCGCCAGGCTAGTATTATTGGTGGAATTTATGCTGGTTCGGAGATATACAAAGTCCTTAACTTCTTCAAATTTGTAGCCGCCAACAATGACGTAGTTTCCACGTCAGATTCCGTGCGTATGGCCTCCGGGTACTTTGTCTTGTTTTTAGAGTAGGTAGCGCCATGAGAGAGAGTTACCCTTTCTATAACCTCATCTGGTATCGAACGGCTCGGAGATCTCCTTGCGGATTTTAACGCAGCTTTTGTGTGGCCTCCAGATACTTTGTCTTGCCCTCGCTTACCACACGACGAACCACTTTCGCTCCTCTTTCTAGGCTGGAAAACACTACGCCTACGATGTCAATATCACCTACGTCCCCTGTAGCATTGTACTTTTAGAGTAGATAGTTTCCACGGCGATTCAGTTTAGCAGCATGTTTTACTTTTTACAGCTTAATACTGAATTATGCTGTCTAAAACCTAGTCTGAAGGACCTGATGGTTGTACTCGACGTCATTCTGTGTAACCGTATGAGTTTCGCAGGGTTACCAAATAGACATGCCCTCGAATAAGCAGTTCCTGTTAGTGCTTTCGAAAGCGGCTTCGAAAACGACAAAAAGTTGATGGTCGTCTCGGCCAAAAAATTTACTTTATCAAGGCTGACAACAATTTGATCGTCCGAAGTACGATCCGATCGCTAAGAAGTGGTCAGCTTGGGGCTATTGGAGAGGAACTGTGTGTCAGCAGGACAACGCCAGCGTGCACCCACATTCAGAGTGACTCCACAGAAACTACGAGGGCTCGGTTGGGAGGTTTTTATGTATCCACCTCATAGTTTGGAACTGTCATCAAGTGATTACTATCCGTTTTTTTCTATGGCGAACTTGTCAAAATCGACTGCCCAGTTCTTTGCCAATAAGTACGAGCGTTTTTATGAGAATTTCTGACTCTCTCTCTCTGTATCTCTCAGTGATTGCTCGCTTTCTTTCTTGCCAATAAGTACGTGGGATTTTATGAAAATTTCTCTCTCTCTCTCTCCTTATTTATCTCGCATTGATTGCTCGCTTTCTTTCTTGCCAATAAGTACGTGGGATTTTATGGAAATTTCTCCCTCTCTCTCCTTATTTATCTCTCAGTGAATGCTTGCTTTAACAGAGACTCCTGTAGCTTGCGTGAAATTTGCGTTTTGAATTTGTGAGTCTGACTCATCTTCAGTGCCTTAATTTCTTTTCAGTTAATCGGTTCTAAGCTTTGAGGTATTGTAATACAAGCTCATATATGTGTTTTCTCCTCTTCCATACTCTTATATTTTGAACCTTCGGAAGTCCAAGAATTGACTTTTTTATCTTTGTGAAATTAAATGCTTTTACGCTCGTCAACCTTCAATTTAACTTATTTCCAGAGGTGAAACAATACAAGTTGTATACATAAAATAGAATTAGGAATAAAGCAGCCTTCTATAAGCAAAGCAGTCTTCCACTTAACCTTCAACGACACTGGCAATAGTTACATTTCACTTTGAAGTAGTGCAGGATTTCGTGCTTAACTTAGTGAAGGAGTGCGCCATTTGCCAGCATTTAATGTCCAAGGCAACATTAACTTTTAAATACCACTCTCACTCCTACCAGAGAGCGGGAGAGCGAGCGCGTGAGAGGGGTAGTTGGTCAGTGCAGCCCTTGCTTAGCATGCCAGAAGCTTAATGAAGCCTTTCTATTTTCGTTTATTCAAATAAAGGCAGCATTAAATTACAAAAATTCCATTTACTCGCTTTATTTCTCTTTTTGTGGCAGGAATTTCTTTCAGTGCTTTGTCATTTATCATTTCAAAGTCTTTTTTGTTGTATTTTTCCATTTTAACACATGCCAACTTCATGCAAATGCCATAAAAATATTCAAAATGACTTATTGGTAATTAATTTGACGCCATAATTTCGTTGCTCCACATCAACATATGCTTGATTACACAATTATTTACATACACTTCGCATTTTATGGTCCATTTAATTTGCTTTTTTATGCTTTGAATTACATTATTTTAATTAATTATAACTTTTTTTCGCCATATGAATATGTAAATGTGTATATTTGTAGTAAATTTTATTTGTATATACACAATATAATACTGTATTTTTTAGTAACAATAGAATATTATTTTTTATGCTCTTGCAACATGTTGCTACAGAGAATAATAGTTTTGTTCTCTTAACGGTTGTATATATTTATCACCTAAAACTAAGCCATATACTTAGATATAGGGTTATATGTATATACCATATATAAATGATGACGGTCTGTCCGTCCGTCTGTGCCTTTGGTGGAACAGGGGTCAAAATTGGACGATAGGTGTGGTACCGCCACTTTTAGGTGACATCACATATCTGAGAATCCGACCGACAGATTTCGACTAAATTTGGAACGTGAGATTATTTTCCCATTTTATGTCACAGTGCGAAAATGAGCGAAATCGAACCTATTTCCCATATAACACAGACTTCGTCTCAATATAAACGCTTTAGGGGAAGACACACCACTGGTCCTTCTTCCAAAAGAAGAAAGGTTACAATGAGGGTAAATTTCACAAAGAAGCGTACAGCTACTCTCGGCAGTAAGGTGAAGTTTCACGCTCGACCTACTACTGTGGGGCAGCAGTGTCAAGTGGTACAATGACGGCTCCGAGTCAAGTGGTTTTAAAAGCGATCTCAGCTTATGAAGTCAAATCGCTATTTGTGAAGGAGTGTATAGGATCGCTGAACCGCCTATCAGTTTGCAACCGTTTACAACTGATCTGCGTGCCGAGCCGGGCTGGCCGACGAATTAGCCCGCTATGCGGTAGCTTCCAGAATGATGGGACCAGAACTATGTATTGCGGTGGGGTTCCACACCATAAAGGAGTTGCTCCGAATGGAGGGGAGATTGGTTAGAGAACGGCACTGGCAGCAGGTAACAGGAATGCGCCACGGCAAGATACTACTTGGAGGTTTTGAGGTTATAAACTAACAACGTTTAGAGATATGATCAATGTCTTTCGAGGCAAATTCCGTGCCCTTGTCGTGATCTATACTGAACACTGCACGCTCAAGAAACAGTTGTCCAACAAGGGCATAGTCTCTTGCGCAAACTGCCGGTTTTGCGACATGAAACAGGAAACGCCTGAATACTTGATTCTAGATTGCGCAGCGATTTATATAAGCGGGCTTTAGACCTTAGGATATACTATCTACGTGGACAGGGATCACAACACCTCAATCGCACCCAGCAAGCTTCTGGTATTATTCAGAGTGGACTATATGTGATGTAGGAGAGGGCACAATAGACCATAGGTCGCAGTGCAAAACCTCAATTACTTTCTATCTACTATTTATACTTAATACAATTTTAAATCCCATTTAAACTTTCACTTTCCAGTATACAAATCAGGAATGAATTACATATATGTACATATTAGCACACAACTCTGCACGAATTGTGCATTGGAGGTGAGCCACGTTATGACTAAAAATTGCGTATATTGAACCCTAGGTACTGAATAAGTGGGCCCAATGTCTTTTTGGTCAATGCGTGAGATATACATATAATTGAAATTCAGAGAGAATCCTTTCCTGACAATGGTTTATCTGCGTATCAAAATTGGGTTGAATCGGCTCAGTACTTCCCGTAGCCACCATATATCTAATATAAAGATTTCCGGGTGACTTTATACCGCATATATCGGCAAAATATGTAAGTTAACTTAATAAAATTGAGATAATGTGTTTTTCTTATAACGGTACATATTTGTGCTTAGAATGAATAAAATTGGTTGAAAACTCGCCTTAGAGAGCATATAACTAATACCTGAAGGTACTTCCCTGGTCTTAATCCTTGCAATTTGCGCGAGTATAAAATGTTCGGTTGCACCCGAATTTAGCTCTTCCCTATTTGTTTTCAGTATACTTTGTGGTATTTTAATTTAAAATTATCTTTTAGTAAAGTGGTGCCAAATTGCATTATTTTTACTAATATCATAGCTTAGCTATCAATTATTAAATAAACAAACAGATTTAGCAAATTAGTGCAGTGGAAATATTTTAGGGCAAAATAAACAAGAATGCTCCAAAAAAATACAAACAAATTTATCTTCAATTTCATACCAAAACCAGACTTAGATTTTTTCTAAAAATATCATAAAAACTACAACCCGCTAAATAAATTCTATCCCCCTTTTTGTGACCTGAAAAAGTTAAAACATTTTTGATGTAGAAATCTCGCTTAGCTTTGATAAAGAGCAAAAATCGATTAAGGCGCACGTAACGGGGCACTATTGCGAACTTTTGAGTAACCTACTATGGAGTATCTCATTTCGGGCAACAAGCCTCTCAAAAAATCAGTTCTGAGTTGTCTGGTATACTCCAGTTGATGCTAGGAATCGGGTTAAATCGTACCTGTTCGCAAAAATAAAAAACTACACTATTTTACGAAAGTGCCAAACGAGCTTGTTGCTATTACCTTTGGTCTATATTTTTAGTATAATCTATAAACATACTTTGGATTTTAATTTAGAATAATATATTCCAGAAACTTGATGAATACTGGTGGTCTGAACGTAAGCCATATTAAGTTTTCGGATAGTGAATCCCTCTCAGAGCCTTTTAGGTTTCCCAGTCGACATTTCAATATTTTTCTTTACCGGAGAAATATATTACTCAAAACCTTTTTTCTGTTAAATCCTAATACTTTTTTATTGTTATAAATATACATTACTTAGTCTATGAAACAGGAAAAATTTGTTTTTCTGATTTTCTCTTGCGACTTGACTGAAGATGTGTCCGATTGTGATATTGCTTTTATTTTATAAAATAATTGAATTGAATTTGCCAACCGGTGGCAACCTCGTTGAAAAAATGTTTTGCGTTTTAAGCTCATATTGCAATGTTTCATTTATATTGTTGAATTACAAATTTTCAGATGTTGGCAACACTTCAAAAAATATTTTAAATTGCTAGTTTCTTGAAGATCTTCACAAATAATAATAATAATCTTGTTATTTTTTTGTCTTCTTCTAAATTTTCTATTTAATTTGTCGAATCAATCAGGTGGCAACACTTTCCAAAAGTATTTCCTGCCTAGAAGGATTCTGAAACCTTTTAAATGTTGTAACTATTAATAACAATATATTTCGTTTAATTTATTAAAACAAAAATTTAAACAGCTGGCAACTCTCTTAAAAAATTCGTTCGAGATAAATTATTTTTATAGACTTTGAAGCCAATATTGAAATTTTGCATCGATTTTAAAATTATTCAAAATTTTTTAACAGTTGGCAACCTTATATTTTTTATGTAAACTGAAATTTTTATTATGTTGGAACCATGTTCAAAGATATTCCAATATAGAAGGATTCACACACCTTCAGCATTTGTAATATAACTATCATATATATGACCATGTATGTATTTTATTTATTTTATTAAAGTAAAATTTTGGACAGGTGGCAACCCTTTTAAAAAATACTTTATTTAAAATTATTATTAAAACTGCTGAATTTTATGACAATATTGATACATTCCACTCGTTTTAAAATTCTTTAAAATGTTCAATCATGTGGCAACTTGTTTCTGTTTCATATTTCATTTATTTTATTAAAGTAAAATTTTAAACTGGTGGGAGCACCTTTCAATACTTTCTATGAAAAACATTCTTATATCTGTTGAATTATTCTATTAATTTACATTTTTTTAAATTATCAAAAATGTGGAAACCCTAGTAAAAAAATATGCATTTTTTTCGTAAAATTATATAACCACATTTGGGTTTGACTTAATTTTTTTTTTGCTTATAAAATTATTTTTTTGCTTATAAATTATTGTAGGTAAAAGGTAAGGTAAGGTAAGGTAAGGTAACTGTTGGCATCCCTTTTCAATACTTTCTATGAAAATTATGCTTAAATCTGTTGAATTTTGTGACAATATTGAAGTATTCCATTCATTTGTAATTTTTTTAAATTTTCAAACATGTGGCAACCCTAAGCAAAATGTATTTATATATTGTTTTTAAGATTTTATAAATACATTTTCGATTGATTTAAATTTTTTTGCTTTTAAAATTATTGTAATTATTGAAAATTGAAATTTTAAACTGTAAGCAAACCTTTTCAAAAATATCTTCTATGAAATTTATTCTTAAATCTGTTGCATTTAAGGACAATATAGAAATATTCCATTAGTTTTAAAATTCTTCAAAATTTTCAAACATGTGGCAACTCTAGTCAAGAAATTTTTTAAATCTTGTTCTTAAGATTATTTAATGAGATAACCGCATTTTAATTCTTCTGAACATATTTTTGTTTTCAAAACTATTGAACAGCTGGCAACCTTCTATTTTTCAACTCTTTAAGCCGTCCAAATATTACACGAAACGATTTCAAGATTTATTCGAATCGGTTCAATTTTCATCATGGTCGCGATCTAGTATGACTACGAGTGTTTTGGAACTTTTTGCGCTACAAAATTTCGTCGAATGATTTCGCTATTTGAAGAAGTTTGATTGTAATAAAATTGTAGATTTTACATTTCCGGGATTCTGTTTTCCAGTGAAAAAAAATTATCCCACTTTTTAACTATAATTAAAATGTGTCGAAATTCTGTCTTAATTTGTAGAGCTTTCGACAAAAGAATGTGGATTATCCTAGCATTACTAGTACCTCTCTCTCTCTCTCTCTCCTGTGAGAGCGCGGCGCGAAAATGATTATCGCTCTAAAATTCTATGAATTCAAAATTGTGCGTGATATTTTTCTTACTTTCACTACTTGTAAATGTAAACATATGATACATATTTTTTTTTTTTTGGAAATCAGTCATGATCTTCTTAGTATTTTAAGCCTCTACTCTTGGTTCAATCGGAGTCTTGTACGCTCACATACATAAGTATGGGGTTTGAAGATAATTTTATTTACCTAAAATTTCTTATATGTATGTATATATGTATGTACAATACGTATGTGTGTGTGTGCATGTATGCCAGATATGCCGCATAAGTCGATTTGCCGATCGATATAATTGAAAATTGAAAATAATCAAAATTGACACATTGCAATGCTGGTGTTAAAATGATTTGCATGAATAATATGCTTAATAAAACCAATCAGCAGAAATAACAAGTAACGATCCGGTAAATCAAGCAAAAATGAAATAAAATCGACGCATAATAATTGTTATCGTTGTCGTTGCCATTGTCGATTGAGCGTAAGTTAAAGAAATGTGCGCTTGTATGTGTGAGTGTGTGTGTGTGTGTGAACTTTCTTGCTTTTACGGTGAGTGATTTTTGCCGAAGTGCCCTTGAGCTCATTTCTCAAAACGATTCACACATGTCTGTGCATTTCGTTGGCGTATGTGTGTGCGTGTGCTTGTGTGAGTGCATGAAATTATTTTAAATTACAAACAATTCGGTTTAAATTAAAGAGTCAACGCAATTGCCAACTTGCGGCGGGATTTGCTACAGCCAATGCCTGAGCAAGGAGATTAAGTGATTTTATGACATATAATATATGTATGTATGTGTGTATGTATGTATGTACATATATACATGTGTACATGCATATATTTACTTACTTCTTTGTATGGAACTTTAGAAATTCAACGAAAATCACTTGCGAAAAGTATTGACTTTTGATAAGACTTTCAACGCAAACAGTTCAATGTACATACATATATATAGTATATGTATGTTTGTGTTATAATAACATACACACCCTTATATACAAATACTTGTCAAATATATTTCTAAAGCAATTAAACGGCTCGGAAGACACACCTTATGAGAATTGTTGCAGCAGACGCTGGGAAAATAAACAGCGCTTACTCACACATTCCCATACAAACACCCAAACACTCAGACGCTCCGTAAGCAGAAAAGCCATAAATGCGCTTGAGCTGGCGATCGAACCAATTGCTTAAATATTATAATTGGAATTTGCCTATCAACTAGACTCTATAATATCCTATGCATACATTTAAATTTACGCTTATTCAAACACACTCACACACACACACACACATGCACATGCAGTTGTCTGCGCACTAGTTTTCCTGCCATTCAGCTGTTGCATATTTTAGTGCATATTTGCGTGTGTGTGTGGGGTAAAATTCGAAATTATTTGCATACGTTACTTAAGTGCAGGAAAGTACGCTTTCGACCAATAGAAAATATATTTTAATGCTTTCTGAAATAGATTGGGAATGTATGCTGTGCATTCGGCCCATTAAATAATACATATGTATGTACATATATGCTTGTGTGTGGGTGTGTGCGGTTAAAGGAAGGTATAATATATAAAGTGACTTTTAAAGGGTGTTTAATATACAAACATTTTGGAGTAGCCAACTAGTTGGTCGTAGTCGAAAAAGTCTTTTCGTATTTCTAGTCAAACTTCAACTAATTTTTTTTTTAATTTTTACTAATAAATAAATAAACAAATATGTACCATTTTGGTCGACCACTTTTTGCCATTTTTCCGCTAGAGACATTATTCCATCAGTGTAAAACTTTTCTGGTTTCTCGGCGAAAAACTGCGACAAAAAATTCTTCTCTTGAAGTCGACTTTACACCATTAAGTGAGTTCTACATTGATTGAAGCAAATGGTAGTCCGATCGTGCAAGGTCAGGGTCATATGGTGGATGCATCAGAACTTTTTTTACCGAGTCATCAAAGATGTGTATGGTCGAGCGTTGTCCTGATGGAAGACGAAGCACTTTCTGTTGATCAGTTCTTGCAGTTTTTTTCTCGATTGCTTGCTTCAATGTCATCAGTTGTTGACAGTAAAATGTAGAGTCAATCGTTCGACCACGCTGGAGCAGCTCATTGTGGATGATACCTTTCCAATCCCTCCAAACTCTCAGCATAACCTTTCGAGGCGTCAATCCTTATTTCATTCGACAACGATAGGTCGACCAGAGCTGCGAATTTCTGGATAATACCCCAGTTTGCTTCACTCTCCAGCATGACGCTGATTAAATAATCTGCGTTTATTGGACCAACCAGGGAATCTACGGCGGTGTGTTAGTCTGGGGTCCAGTCTTACGCCTAGGTAGTTTACTGCTTTTTGCACCCTAAGGATAGCCGTAGTCGTTTGCATACTTATTTCGAGGGGTATGTTTTTATTTGTTTGCAGAAGTAACTCTATTTTTTCCGTAGCGACCTGAATGTTGTGTGAGTCGAGCCAAGCTTGCGTCCTTATTATGACCTGATTAAGCTTTCTTCGCGTTTCTTTTGTGTCTCGTGCTGTAATTACTGCTACAATGTCGTCCGCGTAGCCAATTAACGATTCGTCTAACATTTCAAGTTTAAAAATCGCGTCGTAGCTACTTTTCCATAAGTCTGGGACTAGAATGTATCCTTTTGCTACTCCTGACGTGACCGCTATTTGTCGTGATCCCTCTCTAGTTTGGTACAGTTTTCTGTTACTAAGCTCTTTTCGAGAGCGTCGATCATATCCACCCATCTAGCGCTGTTGTAGACGTTTTGGACATCTACAGTCGCCAGCAACACTACTCTTTTGTATTTATGGCATCTATGCTATATGGCGTCTACAACGCATTTATAGCTCCTAGAGTTGATCTGCGGGTCTAAAACCGTTTTGTCTAGACAGGAGTCCTTCAGTTTCGTTGATAGCCGCTTCGAGTCTGTGTTTAAGTAGCCTTACATAGAGCTTTTCTGCTGTGTCAGGTGTGTATTGTGGACGGTATGATTTTGGCTCGTTCGGATCTCTTTTTTCCTTACTTACATATGTGAACTGGTGCCTCAGTTTTTAAGACTTCTATCTCAAATTTTGTCCACGATCTTTTCTCTCAACAAGCTTCGCACTTGTCGGAAACACCGATATCGGAGCACTATAGCATATACATATGTAGCTGCTATACAAACTGATCATATTTTGTATGGAAAACTCTTTTATTTGAAAAGGTGTCTTCACGAAATTCGGCTTAGCTTACTTTGACGATTTCTACAAAACACCATAGCAGAAACTACTGAAAGAGGACTTCATTATGCTTCTTAACTGGGAGCATGCGGGCCTCACTGCGCAGATGTCTGGAGCTTCCTCATCTGCGTTTTACTGCATCCAGGTGACCATATTCGTGCAGCGTAGTTAAGAACCGGCCGGCCGATTGCCTTATATGTTGCCAACGTCGTTTCTTTGGCTTTTTCCAATGTGCTGCCGGCTAGCAACTTGAAGATATTGTTTGTGATATTGACTATGTACTTTGCCAAAAATCGAGGTTGTGTGAGGAGTGAAGAAGCAGGGGTCGGAATCTTAAGGCTTTGTGAATATACTCGCTGTAGATTTAGTGGGGAGAGCGCAAGGCTCCGTGCACTTTTGAGCACGTGCCATGGATTCAATTGCTCGACGTTATTACCGTGCAATCATCAGCGTACGAGGTGATAGAAATTTCTTCTAGTGGTTGAGGGATTTTCGAGATGTAGAAGTTAAACGGCAACGGGGAGAAGACACCACCCTGCGGCACCCAATGTTTAACTTTTCTCAATTTTAGTAAGGGGGATTTTCGATATTTTAGGTAGTTCATAGTCCACCTCTTTAACCCTGGAGGAAGTGTAGATTTTTCGATGTCCTCAAGTAGCGTTGTGTGATTGACTGTGTCAGAGGTTTTTGACAAGTCCATGCTACGAGGATCGTCCTCTCGCAGTGTGGTTTCTAGTTGAGGCCATGAACTATCTGGGCATTTATGACGCTAAGTGCTGTGGTGGTGTTGTTCACTTTTCGGAAGCCATGCTGGTGATTTGTTAGGCTCAGATGGGAGTAAGCCTCAAGTGTCTTCATTACGGGAGAGAGGAGAGTTATTGGATGATAGGACTCCCCTTTGTTGGCGATTTCCCAGGTTTCAGTAGTGGGACCACTCTTCCGATTTTCCACATATCGGTAGCCAGCGACAGGACCTTGGTGAAGAAACTCACTCCTGTCGAACCTAGGTGACTTAGCATCACCGTCAGGGCCTATGGATTTGAAATATTTTGCTTGATTGATGACACTCGGAGCATTCTCATCGGTGAAAGTGATTGCTGCGCAGTTTTTTGGCATTGTACGCAGACGTCGGGTAACACATCGTAAGGCTTTCTGGACCTGTGAAGGGTATTTCAGCTTCAAATCCGCTTTTTGTTTTATTCTACTTATTTTAAGCTAAACAAGTCAATTCAGCTTGCTTCATGTGTTGCCTACTCAAAGCAGCTTTCATTGCTGCCAGTTAATAAGTGCACCGTGGAAACCCTGTATGTGCGCGCAGATGCCTAATAGATGCTTGCATATCCCCACTTACGCACTAAGATTTACGTACCTATGCATATTAGCATATTAAGTGCGTACTCATTAATAAGGAAGCTGTTAATTCCAAGCGCAGACAGACAATGAAAACCATGTTGCATAATCTGTGGCAACATACAATATGAGTATGCGCGCCGCACAACATGTTGGCTAAATAATAGCAATGCCACATAAGATCAGAAGCCTTCGAGGTGAGCTTGCAACACAATATGCAAACGGCAATGACCACACACTCATGCAACCAAAGATACATGCGCACGTTTATGCCTCTAATTAAATAACTGTGCTACAATAGCAGGTCGTGACCAGCGGCGCTACGCTGCTGGCAACAAATTAATTTTAAATCAGTAAAGCATTAGCAAAACACAAGCGCCAACGACAACGACAACGATAACATACAATATCGAAAATCGAATAATGTAAATTAAAAGGTAAATAAATCATTTTGTTGTTAGTTGTTGCAAGTTGTTGTAAGTTGTTTTGTGTGCGCGCGCTGTTGCCACAGATTAGTGTGCTGTTATGCGTGGTCACAAAATACGGCGTCGCCGACAAATGAGCAGGCGGCACAGTGCGTTTGCTGCATGCAATGGCTGATAGTTACGCTTGCTGCTGCTGTTGTTGGTGTTGTTGTTGTTGCAGCGGTTGATAGTTAATGTAATGCAATATGATAAAATGAGCAACATTTCGGGGCATTATTACGGCGCATTATACTTATGCGACGCTCAGACACACACACGCATACACACGTGTTTAAAGGCTTAAGCCGCGCGGGGCTGTTGCATTATTTATATGCAATGTGTGTGTGTGTTATGTATTTATGTTATGCGAAATGGCCAACGCGTCCTACACGTTCAACATTTCGCCGTTGCTTGTTGCGTATTTCGCGTTTGAGCATCCACAGTGGCGAGCGTGCAACAGCAATAAAAATAAAACCAAATTCACTGGCCAAAAACGCTGCAATTTCACCATTTAAGGCATGTGAATGCCATCAAAATTGCACATACGAAATCGCTAACCGGATCACATTGGCCAAACACACGCACACACGTTCAAGCAGGCATGTGGCACGTAGGGACTTGCCGCACAAACAGGGCGTAGCTTTAATATGCCTCTATGCCTGTGTTTGTTGCAGTCAATTTGGTGCGCGGGCGAGTGCAAAGGGTTTTGCCGAGTTGTTTTGCTGCAATGAAAATGTCACTGTGACATTTCATACGTCAAGGCGTGTGTGTACACGTAATGCGAATGCGAAAGAGCACTTGACGTCTGCCAAAAGCATTTAACCAGAAATACGAGCTCGATACTACCTGACACGGACAACGGAATAGCTGATCGTCGTTAGCTGGATGGTTGGATGGATGGACGGATGGATGAATGCATCGTTCGGTCGGTCAATCGTCCAACCAACCGTGCGCCACTGCACTATTCAATCGAACAAACAGTCGATGTTACATGCGTTTAGGACAATTTCTCGATGCGCCTACACTGAGCGGAAAATAGCTGGAAGTGGATGGCAAGGAACTACGATTAAGCACTGAAACGCGAAAGAAGCGCAACAGGACGCCGATATGGCGATGACTTGTTAGAGCTCTCACAACTAGGGAGAGACTGGTCTTACTGAGATCAAAGAGCTTACCGGATCTCCTACGATCGATCATGGATCAAAGTTATCTTGCCGCCACCGCGCATCAACCTAGCGCTGGACAAGCTCCCGCGAAGTCCAGCTATCCAGTAGTCATCTTATAATAGGCACATACGTAAGTTAGGCTAGGTTGATGGTATGTTCAGAAATCGAACTTGGACTACTATGTGCAGTTCTTTGTAAAAATGGAACTCCCGCATTCGGACTTATAAGTCAGAAAATGGTTACGTGTTTGATTGCTATTTCCACAAATTCGGTGGGGTGTCAGAAAGTGTCAGCTCCCAAATGGTGGCGTCCGGTAAGAATCGTAATCATACAACATCAACTTTGATACGCCGATGTCAAAGAGCTTACTGAATCTCTTACGATCGATGTTGAGCCAAAACTATCTTCCCACAGCGTATGAACCTAGCGCTGGACAAGCTCCCGTGAAATCCAGCTATCCAGTAGTGGAACACGACAAGGAGAGTGAAGGGCAGGGGTACCTTTACTTGCCAGTTCGTCAGCTTTACAAGTTACCTGAGTTACCTGCGATTACGCTTTGGCCAGGCCCATACATTAGTCTTATCAAAAAGTGATTTGATGCTATTGATAACGAGGTTAGGCAATCATCTGAAGAAGACTGCACTCTGGTACAGTAAATTTGCCGCTATCTCTGCTTGAAAAACACTGCAATAGTCAGGAATTATGAAACTGAAGTTGATAGAGATTTCCTGAAAATATACTCTTCCACTAACCTTCCTCCCAAGCTTTGACCCATTCGTAAAGAAACTCGGTGGCTTCTACCCACCCACAATATCCTTGCAGACATGTGTTCATTTAGAAACCCAAATTTGCTGAATCTGATATAACCTTACGCAGCCATAAACCTTCCAACTCCTTCTATGGTCACTACGAGTAATATGCAAACTGACATTGGGTGAATGGTTGGAGTAGACCTTAGTGCAGCACACATGCTGATGAGCAACGCTAGTTGAACGGGGAGCTTCCTTGCAAGTATGGCCTTTTCTAGAGCCCTCTACTACATAAAGACCACATAGAACATTTTTAGCTGTGGTGTCATAGAGCCAGATGACTATTAGCGGTGAGAGCCCCAACTTTTATCATTGGCTCCTCTGCAGCTAATTTCACGGTAGGCTGTCTTACTGCTTTCTAATTTGGGGGCAACTCATTCTCGAAATATGTATAAAATAAAGAACCCCGAGAACTAACCTTTTGATAACCATACTGTACTTTCGTTTCCTTTCTTTGTGCTAGAATGATACTATTAGCTTCTAATGAAACCCGTAAGACTTATCTGAACCTTATAAGTAAGATATATAAATAGTTTACTAGTTTGCGATCAGGTGATCTGATGTCTGTTTTGAAGTGATCTTCTGGGTGGTATCTGAGTGATCTGAAGTTGTGCTTTTCAAGACTGATATAGGTTTAGTTCTTTTTCACATTACCAAAGTTCTGAAACGGGCGATGGCTACAAACCCAAACTGATATTGCTATCTTTTTTATGTCAATATATAAACGAGATTCTTTGAAGAATTCGTTGAGGTAAGCAGCCAGTTTGAAAAATTTTACAAGCCTTTCCTTGGAAAAGTCGAAAGGCGCATAGTAAAAGTCAGCGAAGGTTTTTGGAAACACTTTCATGAGTATATTTAAGGGTAATAATCTGCTGCGACATGTGGTCTCCGCTTCTGACACAGCAGAGTTCGCAAAAACTGCTGATTACCTCTTGGGAAAGTGCTGCTGAGGTTGAGAAGACTACTCAGATGTAAGTAGTATTTTCTTTAAAGTCTAATTCACTGCCACAGTTCACAGCTTTAGATATTGATAATTGTCTTAATCCACATTCTTCTTTATTGCGTAGACACCACTTACATGATTATAGCCGAGCTTACAACAGGGTATCAGTCGTTCTTCTTTATCGCTGTTAAGCGTCAGTTGGAGATTCCAAGTGTAGCCAGGTCCTTCTCCATCTGGGCTTTCGTCTGCTTTCACCGGCGGGTACTGCGTTGCATAGTCTCAGAGCTGGGGTGTTTTCATCCATTCGGACGAAAACGTATCTGGACATTACATCCACACATTACATCGACCAATAAATTATTTGTCCCTGTAATGATAGTAAAAATTTCTCAAATTTCGAGGAGTTCTGCTGATGTCCCTTAACTTGTATAAATCTAGATCCGTTTCGGATAAATAGACTTAATTGACAACTGCTCTGTTCGAGCATTTAATTGAATTTACTCACTATTTGAGAGGCGATAGTATTCCATCTTGACCTCGGTGACTATAAATCCCATCTTGTACAGAATAATTACGCAATCTAGAAAACACAGACACACCTTCTGAGGAACGCTTTGGAACCGAGAACAATTTCCAGGCAGGAAACACACAGCTTCTTTAACCATATTGAGTTCTCTAACTTGCAAAACCGAAGCTTGCCGAGTTGAAAGACATTCAACCATGGCCGTTGCACCGTACCGTTTCTTGCCGTGCAATGTGGCAACAGGACGTCACACAGTGCTCAACGCGCGCGCTTCTGTCAATAGAGCATTCGATCCGCCAAGTACCGTTTGCCTGTTTGTCATTGTGTAGTTGCAGAGATATTCGTAGCGTCGACAATAATATTATGTGTGTACATTTTTATATGTTTATCGAAGCGATTGTGCTTGTGTTTGTACACATGTTGCAAGTTGCAAGTATATGCGGACATGCGGACATTTGCTTTAGCGATTTTCGCTTATTTATGCGCTTTTCAGCGCAAATAATGCGCATTCGCATTGGTGTAGCGAAAAAAACACACACAGCAACAAAAAAAAAAACGAACCGCAACAACAACAAGTTTGCGAAAATGCACACAACGTGGCAACAACACGGAGCAGAGCGCGGATAAATGCAACGCGCTGACAAGCGTGCTTTGTGGGTTTGCGCCGAACCAATAAGCTGTTGATGCAGCAGCAACAACAACAAGTGGAATTCAACACAACAACAACAACAACAAAGACAATAAGAACAACAAAAACAAAAACAAACACAGCAATGAGAAAAATACTACAATAGCAACAACAACATGCATCGTTGTGGTAGCAACAGAATGGTGCGACGGATGAATACAAGAACAACAGCAGGCAGTGACTGACTGTGGCTGCAAACCACAGCAACATTTGAACTTGCGAACTGCGTTGTTGCTGCCTCATATGCCATGCAACAATACAAATAACAACAGCAGCAGCGGCAATAACAGTATCATCAGCAAATACCATGTTGCAACTAAGACAGTTCGTCGTCGTTTGGTTGATTGTTGCGTTGCGTGGCACATTTCGCAGTGTTGCAACTATTTTGGTTAACGCAGCTGCTGCTGTTGCTGCGACGGATGGATGCCTGGTAAGCTATTGACTGCAGTTGCCATTGTATTGCTGTAGTTGTTGTTGTTACTGCTGTTGTTTGATGCATGGATAAGTCGAAAGTCCATCATCATCGCATTGACTTTTTTACTTTCACCTCCCCCGCCCTCACTCGCCGCTGCTGCTCCGCAGAGCTTTGGTCGCTTTGGTCAGGAGTTAACTGCGCGCTGCTTTGTTAGAGCGCATTGTCGATGAACAGCTATAACAACAACCACAGTGGCAGTCACAAGGGCAGCGGTGGCATTAACTGCAAAAAACTGAAATGGCTCAAATAGTTGCAAGAGCAAAAATCAAAAAATCAACAGCAATGACACAGTCAGTCAACGGTCACTTTGGTCACTCGCATTCATCACCGGCGCACATGTGGCTTACGAACTCACACACACATATAGATGTGAAATGCTGTTGCAACAACAAAAAAAAACGGTTAGTATGTACGCTCGCTCTGTTGGCTTGAAAAAACCCACTTGCCACACGGTCGTCGTCGGTGCACTGTGAGAAAACTAGAATCGCCCATTGAAATGATGGAATTTTTAAAAATTCACACACTAATCCGTTGCCGAGCAGCGCAACGCAACGCAACGCAAATATTTATGCTGCACCATTTGCCAGGAGCATTTTTATTTGCCCCGCAGCGTTGCAGAGCGCCGCATGAGCTGCCAGCAAACATACACACGTGTTGTTTGTTCTTTTCGTTTTTCGAGTTTTTCATTTTATTAAAAAATTCCGTTTGACTTGCAGAAATATATAATTTTCAACGGTACGGCAACATCGGTGGGTTATCATTTTTTCCGCCTGTGTACTCCAATTTGCCGCTTCTGTGGCCTTTGCTACGCATACAGAACAATACACACATGCTTGCACATGTACATATGTGCATGTGTGTGCTTGCTCGTGTTTGCACGGTTAGCTGCTGCATTCGGTAGCGTTGTGCGTCAGCATGTTGGCAGTTGCGTTTGATTCTCATGTAATCCGTTTAGCAAAAGTTTTGCTTGGCTTTTCAAGCCGTGGCGCACAGTGGTGCGAAATTGACGAAATTTATTGTTATTATTTTTTAACTTTTTTTAATTTTTTAATAAAATAATAATAAAAATAGTAATAAATATAAAAATATTTTTATTATAAAAATACATTAATATTAAAAAAAAAACATTTGGTACCTTAATAAAAATATTAAAATTAAAATTAGTTGTTTATTATTAAACAAAGAAAAAATATTTATAATAAAAATAATTGTTAAAAAGTTCAAAATTATAATTTTAATACTTTCCTGATAATTTTTTTTTTTATAAATATTATTTAATTAAATTATAATTTTTACATTTTATAAAATTTTTATTTTAATAAAAAGAAATATTAAGCATAAAAATATTTAAAAAATTGATGTAATAAGTAAAATACAAAGAAAACTTTTTAATAAGTTATTGTAAAATAATTAATTAATAAAACAAAAAAAAAATGATACAAAATAAATGATGTTAATTTTTTTTTTAATTTTTTAATAAAAAAATGCCCATAAATAAATAAAAATATTTAAAAAGTTTAATTTAACATTTTAAAAACATATTTTTAATAATTTAATATAAAATAAAAAAAATAATTATTATTTTAAATCAATAAATAAAAAATAATACAAAATATATTATTTTTACTTTTTTCTTAACTTTTTAATAAAAAAATTAAGAGCATAAATAAATGAATAAAAAAATTATTTTAATATACAAAATTACATTTTTAATAAGTTAATATAAAATAATAAAGAAATATTTATTATAAAAAAAATAACACAAAATATACGAATAATCTAATTTAAAACAGTATTATTTGCTAAAAATTATAGTTAATTTTTTTTATTTATTTCCATATTTTAAGCATTTCTAATATTTTTTATTATTCTTTCTATATCTACTATATTATATTTGGTTATATAATTTAAAATTTTAATTTTAACCTTTTTTTGATAATGTCTCTTTTATAATATTCAAAAAACATTAAAAACTTTATTTAAAACGAGGAAGATATATAACTTACAATTAACAATTAAAAAATATTTAAAACAGTCTAATATAATATTTTAAAAATAAAATTTTATTAAGTGAATAACAAATAATAAAAAAATAATAATTATTATAAATAAACAAAAAAAAAAACTAATAATACAATATATATTAACAATATCATTTAAAATACAATAGCATAATTAATAAAAATAAAAATGTAATAAAAATTTCATTTTTAAATTGCTTTTGAAATTTTTGCTATGTCAACTATATTATATTTTCTAATTTAATTTAAAACATTATTTGTAACACATTTTGATAATTTGTTTTCTTTATAAAATAATTTATTTTAAAACTTTAATTTAATTTATTAACAAAGAAATCATTAATTTAATAAGTAAAAAATAATTTGTTTGTTACATTTTAAAAGTTTACTTTTGATAAGTTAATAAAAAATGTGTTATTATCAATAAAAAACTAAATAATTATATATATTATTTGTGTTTCTTAATTTCTTTATAATTTCTTAAGAAATAAATAATGAATATAAAAAAATAAAGAAAATTAAGAAAAATAATTAAAGAATTAATTACTTATCATGTGTTAATTGGAAAAAATATAATTCAAAATTAAGTTAATATTAATAAAAAAACATAATAAAATAAGTTAATAATTTAATTAAAAAATGTATTATTTATTAAATATTAAAATGTTAGTATTTCATTTCCTGACAATTTTTATTTTCTTTACAAAATATCTTATTTTAAACTTTTTTTCACCACAAAAAAATTATGTTATGTTTTTTAATATTTTTTTTATATTAATTTTCAATAAATAATGAATATTACGAATACAAAATTTAAAACAAAACAAAAAAAAATTTCATTTATACAAAAATAATACAAAAAGAATGGGAAATAAAAATAAAAAACGTATAATTTATTATAAATTTAAATTTTGTTTTTAACATTTTTATAATACTTTTTATTTTCTTTATATATTTTTGTTTTAAAAAGCTTTTAAATAATGAATTTTTATACATACTTATTCTTGTGTAATTTTTAATTTTTCAATACTTTTATTTTATATGTATATACAATAATTTATTTTAAAACTGTTTAAAAATTTTGTTTATATATTAGTTAAAATATTATTTTTGATATTTTCTCAATGATTTTTATTTTCTTAAATATGAAATGAATTAAAATAAAATATAAAAAATAAATTTTTTCAAATATAAACTTTTCAAATATTATTTTTAATTGTTTAATGTAAAAATTATGAATCTTAATAAATAAAAAAATATGAATAAAACTAAACCCTTAATAAATTATTAAATTTACATTTAAAAAATAAATTTTTTTAAGATTTTTTTAATGTTTGTAAATAATTAAAAACACATATACGCATAAAAATTAAAAAAAGATTTAACACTTACTATGTTAAGAATATGTAATTTTATTCAAAACTTAAATTTCATTTTTAGAGCTGTTTCAAAAGAACTTAAAAAATTTTGTAAAATTTTAGTTGAATTTTTATTTAATTAATAATGGCACAGTTTTTCTATAGTATAAGCATTGATAAAATTCTATGTACTTGTATAATAATATTAAGACACGTCGATTTGGAGTAAAGACTGCGAAAAATAAATAATCTTAAAATAATTTTACAATTATTTACAATTAGTGATATGTTTTGAGCACACTTGGATCAATTAATTTTGGTTAGGAATCGGTTGTGAAGTGCTTTCGCAATTCAAGCCAATTTTAACTGCTAAGTTTTTTCAATGAGAGAGTGAAAATAGTACTCGGCAACTGCAGCTTTAGTACCAAAATTGTTTTAATTGCACGTCAACGTGAACATAAAAAAAAACGTATGTTTAAATGAAAAAAAAACGATATTTTTTCAATCGAATATTATATCTTACAATAAAGCTTAAATTAGTCTCCTT